>NC_071282.1:18909160-19074160 GCF_023375685.1 Ictalurus furcatus
ACTCCCGCCCTGAAGCTCGTTACTTCATTATTTAAAAATAAAAACATTTACGTCATTTCAATCTTTAAAGAACACGCGCTAGGGCCGGGCGATATCATCGACAGAACATCGATATCGGGATAAACGATTACGCGATACGCTTTTCCGAGATATCGTCGGTATGCTGATGTATTTAAATAAAAAAAAAAAAAAAAAAACGTTTTTAATCATCACAAGTTAAATGGATGCTGTCGGTTTCAGGTCATTTAAAAAAAAATATAAAAAAGCGTCTTCTTCTTTGTCTCCGTAGTTAAAGCGTGAAACTCGGCGGAACGGTTTATTTTTTGCTCATGATTAGCTTCATTATATCTGTATCGCGGATCGTGATGTGATACTTCTGTCACGTCACACACACATGAAATGAAACAAACAAAAACAAACGCTTTTTCTACTGACGTCACGTTTGATGTAGCTGTTCTGTCTTACGTTGTAGCAGCTATAAACAGTCGTTCCTTCACTTCCTCTCAAAAAAAAATAAAAAAAACGTTACGTCGGAAAACGTAATGCTACGGCGTCGACGCTGGAGACTCCTTCCGTACCTGCTACGTAAACGTCTCTGCGAACGAGCGCGTTAATATAAACCGGTGCTAGACCTGCTGCTGTAGAAAAGTAATCGACACCTCCTGACCAATCACGATCCAGAACTCGGCGTGAAGCGGACGAGTGACGCGGTCTGATCACGCTCAGACACAAAACACACCGATGTAGCAGGCTTGGTGAGATTCTCCTCTGGCGTACAGCGCTGTACAGAAGTGTGTGTGTGTGTGTGTGTTTGTGTGTGTGTGTGTGTGTGTTGCTGAATGGAGGAACAGAAGGAAAAACTGAACCCTGCCGAGAGGTCTGCTGAGGTGACGCTCGGGGTCAGAACTGTAAACGAGGTCCGGTTAGAACGCGGGCCGGAACCCGGACGGAACCGAGACGGCTGTTCCTGTGGTTTGGGAGGAAGCGTTTCGGCTGTAGCGGATCGGTGCGAGGAGACGGGAAAATACGCAGCGTCACTCTTACGAGGCCGAGGGTCACGTTCAGATATTTATTCCGGCTTCAACCCAGAGGAGTCCTTCATTTTTTTTGGGGGGGGGAAACTTGTGTATCATGAAACACAAACTGGACTCCATGAAATCTATTACAAGTGTCACACACGCACACACACACACACACACACACACACACAACGCAGCCGTTACAGTTAACGTCTGACCTTCTGCTTAGTTTTGTAACTGAATGGGATTCAGATGGCGATAAGGAGACGGCTCTAACCGCACACGGCTTTCTGTTTGTTTTCTTTAATTTATTTTTCCTTTAGATAAAAACCCTGACGTGTCGCAACAGGCATTCCGATCGAACCTGCCGTACCTCCGAAGCCGAGCACGCACCCGTCCTCCCACTTCTCACGATGCCAAAGAACACACACCAGCCCCAAAAGCTAACAGCAACATGATGCTAAAGCGCCCGGAGGCGCCAGTGTGTACGAGCGCGGTCAATAAAAAAAAACAAAAAAAAAACCCAAAGAGAAAGACACGAAAGAACAGAAAAGTGTTTAAACGTGCCGACCTGTTCGGGCATGTCCCCGGCCGAGGCGACGAGGTGCCTCTTTTCTTCCTCGCGCGCTTCGCATGTAAACTCTCGTCGCGTTAATATCTACCCCGGGGAAAAAAAAACTACCCCGCGTGCGATTGTTTTTAGTCGCGGGCTTTCGGCCTGCTCTAGCTTCCTCCGTCTTCGCACCGCGGCGAATCTCTCCGTCTCTATCCCTCCCTCTATCCCTCCCTCTCTCGCTCTCTCTCTCTCTCTGGCACGTGAAAACGAGGAAGTGAAATACAGCGAGCGTGTAACTCTGTGCACTTCCTATGCACCAAACACGCCGGGGCTGACCTGATACGACCCCGTGCACTTCAGGCTCGGGGCCAAGTCTGCCTTCCGGAGCTGGAGAACAGGAGCGCGCGAGAGCGAGAGCGAGAGCGAGAGAGAGAGAGAGAAGGAGAAAAAGGAGGGGAGAGGACGATTCAGCCTGGGTTTTTTTTCTCCCTCTTTCCCAAAACCACCTACTGTTGGTTAGCAAACACTCTGGCTCGGTTCCAGGCTCATTTTCGCGCGTTACTCGAGCTGACTGGTTGGGAATGTTTCACCTTTTGGTTAGCAAGTCGATGATTCTGTGATTTTGATGTTTCGAGCGTTCACAGAGACGGGGGGAGTTTTTTTTGTTGTTGTTTTTTTTTTTCCCTTCCTAAACTCTTCAGCTCTGGGCGTTTCTATATGTTCGGCAACTTCTGCATGCACCTCGTGTATGACAAATAAAAAACAAAAGCTTACTCATTTCCCCTGCACCCTTTCCACTCCGCCAACGTGCGATGCGGTGATAAATCATCTTCTGTTTGTGAATGGATCAGCACTCAACGTTCTTGTTACTGCTCTCTCCAGGAGCTCGTACGCGTTGCGCGTCCCGAGCGGAGGAACGAGCCCTCCAAAACCCCGGAACGAGTCAGATTTGCGAGTGTTCGGTCTGACGCTGGGGCGATATCTCCAAAATATCATATCGCCATACCGGAAGGCATTCGTACGATAGACGACACGCACCCACGACAGCTGGATTTCGGCTGACGAGCGACCGTGTAGCGCTGTGGGAAAACGTGCTATTTTTCTTTTAACGTCGGCAAAAACTGGAATATAATGTAAACATTTTTAAAATAGAAATCACGTACGTACGGTCGTTCAGTTCCATTCAGCTAGCATTATTTTCTTTTTTAAAAATTGTCATGAGAAATCGCAGTTTGGAATGCGGAATTGGCCGAGCTGTCTGGGTGGGAGGGGCTTACTCGATCTCCCCTGGCTCGATCGGCGACACTAGCCGATCAGGTGCATCGTGTATGTGGAAGAGGGCCGAGAGCGCTTTCGTCTGAGTTTGTTAGATCGTTCCGGAAAGAAAAAGTGTGGTGATGATGTCATATATCACATCACGGTATCGATACTGCCGTCGTTTTTTGGTTGTTGAAACGTTCACGTGAAGATCTGGACCCGCGGTCACCGGCTCACGTCATCACTTGACTAGCGCTCAAAAGAACCGCTGTTTCGTTCGTCTTCAAATAACGCTTCGCTGTAAACAAAAACGGATGAGCGCGTGCGAAATCTCCCCACATTCTGAAATGACGTCTAGCTAGCCCTCTGGTCCGCCTCTGGCTACGTCATTTACATAAAAGCGCGTGATTGGCTGAAACAGAGGATCTGCTACAGAAGTGCAAGTGGTTCATGTTTTGAAAACTAGAGACTAAGGCTAGTTTTTATTCCGTAGGTTTATGGGCTGGGTTTGTATCTGGGTCACGATCCATAACCTTATGAACCAGAACCGACTGAACCAGAACCAGCGTCCGACACAAAGTAAAACCGCCCAACATCTCCGACTGAACCAGAACCAGCGTCCGACACAAAGTAAAACCGCCCAACATCTCCGACTGAACCAGAACCAGCGTCCGACACAAAGTAAAACCGCCCAACATCTCCGACTGAACCAGAACCAGCGTCCGACACAAAGTAAAACCGCCCAACATCTCCGACTGAACCAGAACCAGCGTCCGACACAAAGTAAAACCGCCCAACATCTCCGACTGAACCAGAACCAGCGTCCGACACAAAGTAAAACCGTGCTGTGGTGAAGTCATCATTACATCACTGAATGTATTTTCCGCTCTATCTCTCTCTCACTATCTATGTATCTATCTGTCTATCTCTTTCTTTTTCTCTCCAGCTCTCTCTCTATCTCTCTCTTCCTGTCTCTCTCTCTCGTGTTTAGGATATCCCAGAGGATGGACAGATTGAGGGGAATGACATCATCGGGTTAGAGGAATATGAAGGGCAGGGAGTCAGAGACGATGGCGACATCAGGACTAGCATTACGCTAGCTTTGTGCTGTTGACTGTTAGCTCTGTGAGGATATTCCAGCTTTACGATAGCTCATAACAACCCCCCCCCACCCCCCACCCCCGTTTCTCTCCGCAAGCTCTCCCAGTCGCACGACACCAACCGAGCGAGCGAGCGAACGAGCGAGCGAGCGAGAGAGAGGAAGCGTGATTCGTCTACATTTAACCTGAAACGATCAGCTGGACAAAACATCTGGATGTAAATTAAAGCAACGCTATAAATCCAAGCGCTCTGCTAACGCAATCAGGAGATCTTTCCAAAAACAAGTTTTTTGTTTTTATTTTTATTTACGTTGGCGTATTCATTCATGTTTGAATTTGCGGAAGCTAATCACAGCGCTAAAGGGTTGATGCAGTAATGTCAGTCCCCTCTCATTAGCGCTAACGGTAATGTGACCTCCAGCAGTAACCCAGCTTAATTACAGCTAATTGGTATAGCAGGTAGTGTTTGCCAATAAACGCCGCAAACAAACACTCGTTAAGAGAATGCATTTAGACAATCACTCGCACACTTACCGTACTTTTACTACCTCCGTTTTGGGCAAAAGATCATAAACGTGACTGGCATCGGAGATGGGACGAAGAGGTGAGGGTGCTGTTTATGTCTGCGCTGAAAATAATAATAATAATAATAATAATAATAATAATAATAATAATAAAAGTCAGCAGTATAGAATGAATCTTCGTATCTCACCGCAAATAAATAAATAAATAAATAGAGAAAGAAGAGCTTTTTTCTTAAATGAATTATGACTTTTCAGACGTCACGCCGTCTCGTGATTGTTCGCTCGTTCGCATGAATGTAACGTTTCAACAGAAGGTGAACCATTTGACTGCTCATGTGACGGGCCGCTGAACAGCTCAAACCCTGGAGCGGACCCTCACACACACACACACACACACACACACACACACACGCACGCACACACACACACAGACGCACACACACAATTACTGTCTTATCATGGCGCTACAGGCGTACTGTGGCAACTGCCAAATTTTCAGACTCAAGAAATAAAAACATAATTGTATAGCATAAGCAAAAAAAAAAAAAGAAAAAAAAAAGAAAAGACAAGAAAAGCTGATCACTTGTAAGAAGGAGAAGTTCATGAGAATCCTTAAAAAAAAAAGAAAAAAAAAAGAAGAAGAAATAAAGAAATAAATAAATAAATAAACGCGCGGATTTCGGCTCGGAGACGGAGCGGAACACCCACCAGAGCTCTCGCCGTGCTCCCTCAGCACTTCACCTCCGACCCCTGTGCGCGGCTTCAATCACTAAAGTGATGGCCTGAATTTGAAATATGACCGTGCTTCAGCTTTCCAGCTGCTTAGTGCACTTCTGCCTCCTTTAAAAGAAAAAATAATAAAAAATTTCAAAAAGGAAAAAAAAAAAAAAGAAAAGAAGAAGAAAACCCTGCGAATTCATTCATCTGGAGCGTCTGTTGCCGGTGGCGAGGTCAAGGCTCGGGAGAAATTCCTGTCCTGTGGTTGTGGAGCTTTTTTTTTTTTTTTTTTTGAGGGTGGGTGGATGTGAAAAAGAAAAAATTTTAACATTTTAATTCTCGACTAATTTGTGAAACTAAACTGTTACAGGGAAATACAGAGAGAGAGAGAGAGAGATTCAACAGAGCAACTCGAGCTAGCTTAACGCTAACGAATAAACGCTACGCGTGTCGCGCTGGTGCAGGAAACTAATCAGCCACGCCGCTGGTTATTTTCCTTCGGCACCACGTCCTCGATCAAGTGTTTTATTCCTCTTACACCACAGCAGTCTACCGAGTCGTACCGCAAATCCCTGAGATATGCGAGTTACGGCTTCACCTCCGACGGGTACGAAGCGCCGACGCTGGAGACTCCTTCCGTAGACTCGCCCCTACGAGCGAACGAGCCGTCGCTGTGGAAACGGCAGCGCGTCGGAACGAGCGTGTCGATATAAACCCGAGCTGCTGTTCTAGAAAATTCTTCATCCACACCTCCTTGACCGATCAGAACCCGGAATTTCGGCGGCGCCGCAGTCTTTCCTGAAATATTCCCCGCTGCAGTATGAACGCTAACTAGACCCGAATTCCGGCATTTGGGACAGAGCCACTGATTAGTTTCCAAAGTAATCATGTGCTGCTAGTTATAATTATCCGGGATAAATTAGAAATATGAGAAACACACACACACACACACACACACACACAGAGAGAGAGAGAGAGAGAGAGAGGGAAAGAGAGAAAGAGAGAGAGAGAGAGAGAGGGAAAGAGAGAGAGAAAGAGAGAGAGAGAACGAGAGAGAGAGAGAGAGAGAGAGAGAGAAAGCCAGGATGATATGGCGTGTGATTAAGCAGAACTGGTGAATGAGCCGCTCAGTGTGATTAAACGGCGAAACGCGGTTTGTGTGTGTTCTCGTTAC
Organism: Ictalurus furcatus; assembly: GCF_023375685.1. Taxonomy (NCBI): domain Eukaryota; kingdom Metazoa; phylum Chordata; class Actinopteri; order Siluriformes; family Ictaluridae; genus Ictalurus; species Ictalurus furcatus. The sequence continues at coordinate 18,915,508 of NC_071282.1, forward strand.
GCTGTAACACGCCGGCGATGCTCTCGCGCCATCCGTGCGGCTGAACGGCAGGAATTTTGGCAGCGGGTGGAGTGTGAGCACGTGTGAAAAGGCTCCTGTTCCGAGGGCTTCGCGCCGTGCCAGAACTCCTCGGCTGATTAAAAACCAAAGCGAGGTTTTCGGTGGCGCGCGTCCTCTCGTCCTCTCGTTCTCTCGTCCTCTCGTTCTCTCGTCCTCTCGTTCTCTCGCCCTCTCGTCCTCTCGCCCTCTCGTCCTCTCGTCAGCGTGTGCTGAGGATTCGGTTAAAGCGTATTTGATGTCTAAACTGACCGATCGGCCTGACCAGTGACTGGTTTTATTTTTGAAGCTGTCCTTTTCGGGTATGGAATCCTACGCCATATCGTGATGTGCCTATATATAACCGTGATATCGATAATGACATATAGAGTAAGGTTACGCCTCGCGTCCGTCTCTGCGCTAATAATAAGCACGTAAACATCTTCGCTTATTAGAAGGCCGAATCTCATCATGAATTTCCCATATGGTACATGATCATTTTAGCAAATCTACCAATGATATAGGTCACTGTAACACACACACACACACACACACACACACACACACACACACTCATACACAAAACCACCACGTCAGTGTCACTGCTGTCCTGAGAATGAACTTCCACCCACAAAATATCTGTTCAGTGCAGATCCTGGCTCCACTATTGATGCACAGTGGTAAGAGGGGTGCCAGTACTTTTAAACAGGCCAACAGATGGTGTACAGTCAGTAACCCTACACTCACAAAGTGCACCGTATTACTCTATACACCAAAGTGCGGTATATAACTGAATGTAACATTAAAAGGAAACAGGAACTGGAGGGAATGTGGAACCCGAGCCGGTCCCGGAGGAACGCCCGTGACCCTGACGCTGGAACGCCGGCTCCGACGTGATTCCAGGAATGACATCATCATTAATCTCCGCTAAAGCAAACACGGGAAGCCGTTATAAGAGCAGAGACCCGACACCATGACTGGAAAGAGTACACGAATATATCATTTCCCTGTTTATTACATTACGCTAATGCGCTCGTTTCTATAGTAACGGCTCATCCGTACGCAGGGACCGCTCATCGTCGATACGTTCACGGGACGTTTACGTGACGCTAATGGAAGGAGTCTCCAGTGTCAGCGCTTAGCGACGAGCAGAGGTGAAGCCGTAACCTTTACGGTAAAGGTTGACGAGCCGTTTACGTGTTGTCGTTGTTGTCGTTGTTGTTTATTTTGCGTTTTCTCAGTAACGTGACGAGCTCCGTTTTGTTGTTGTTGTTCTTAATAACGTCGCTAGATGTTTACCGACAAACAAATTCACGATTGCCATTCCGCCGGTTCGAGTCTCCAAAAAAAATAAAATAAAATAAAATTTTTAAAAAAAGGCACAAAGGACCCCTCTTAGCGATAAGGATAGTGAGTGTGACATATGGTGAGGCTCTGATTCACGAGCGTGTGCTGCACGCGCGTCTCTGAAGGACACGAAAATGCGGCGCGGAACGCAAGGACAGTCAATAATCGCCGCGACAAAAAGAAGCCGAGATCATAAAGCTAAAGCGGCGGGAAAAAAAAAGACTGGTCGCTGAAGAGTCATCTACTTTAAGGGCAGGTTAACCTGAAGTACTTCGCGGCGGCGTCTGAATGGGGCCGTGTGTGTGAGTGTGTGTGTGCGTGTGTGTGTGTGCGTGTGAGTGAGTGAGTGAGACAAAAGGAAATAAATAAAATAAGACTATGAATAATAAGCACTATAAGATCTCTCCTCCGTCAAATCCCTCTCATCTGAAAAGGTGAGAAGCTTCCGGACTGCGCTCGAGGACAAAGGCCTTTCAGTGGCGTAAAAGCGCCGACGCTCTCTCGGGTTGACCTTTAGCACTGTTTTCTTTTCTTGCCCCCCTTTTAGCTACATTCCAGGCGTTTGTGATTGATTTGCATTTGAAGATTAGCCGTTAGAGCTTTCCTTCTCCCTCACTGGCAACCGGAGGCAGGTGCCAGGAATCCATCCCACCTTCCGTCATAATAATAATAACAATAATAATAATAATAACAATAATACTTTATCTGCAAGGCAGTGTTTTTTTCAAAGCAGCTCATCATGTGCTAAAAGAAAACGTCTGAAAACCCGACAGAAAGAAACGTACACAAAACTAAAAACCCCGAACACAGACGTTTAACAGAAAGTAAGTGCTGATAGTCAGTTATCGATATACACCGATCAGCCATAACATTAAAACCACCTGCCTGATACCGCGTAGGTCCTCCTTGTGCCACAAAAACAACCTTGAACTCTTTGTCGTGTTCCTCAAACGGTTCCTGAACTATTTTTGCAGTGTATCATGGAGCATTATCCTGCTGAAAGAGGACACTGATATTAGGGAACACCGTGACCATGAAGGGGTGTACTCGGTCTGCAGCAGTGTTTAGGTAGGGGCTACGTGTCAATGTAACGTCTACATGAATGCCAGGATCCGAGGTTTCCCAGCAGAACATTGTCCAGAGCATCGCACTTCCTCCACCGACTCGCCTTCTTCACACAGTGCGTCCTGGTGCCACCTCTTCCCCAGGTAAGCGACACGCACGCACCCGGCCTCCGCGTGATGTAAAAGAAAACCCGATTCATCAGACCAGGACACCTTCTCCCATCGCTCCATGGTCCAGTTCTGATGCCCATTGTAGGAGATTTGGGTGGAGTACAGGAGGTCAGCATGGGCGCTCTGACCGCTCTGCAGCTACACATCTCCATACGCAGCAAGCTGTGACGCTCCGTGTGTTCCGACTCCTTTCTATCAGAACCAGCATCAACTTTTTCAGCAGTTTGTGCTGCAGGAGATCTTCTGTGGGATCGGACCGGACGCATCACTGAGACTTGGGCGTCCGTGACCCTTCACCGGTTCTCCGGTTCTCCTTCCTCGGACCACTTTTAGTAGGTTCTAACCACTGCACACCGGGAACACCCCACAACACCTGCTGTTTTGGAGATGTTCTGACCCAGACGTCTAGACATCACAATCTGGTTCTTGTCGAAGTCTCTCAGATCCTTACACTTGCCCATTTTTCCTGCTTCCAACACGTCAACTTCCAGAACTGAATATTCACCCGTTACCCGATAATATACCCCCCTCCACTCGACAGGTGCCATTTTAAAGACAATAATAAAGTTCTTCACGTCACCTGTCTGTGGTTTTAATGTTATGGCAGATTGTGATATTCAAAGCCACTGATATCGTACATGATAAAAAAAACACGGACTTTTGGTACAACAAATGCTCTGATTTTTGTGCTAAAATGACCTGTTGGTATTCTTTAACCAAGATTAAAGATCTTTAAACACTGCCTTTAAAAAACGCTCCTCTGTGAACAACTCAATAACAATCAAATCAATTATCCAGGAATAACAGCACTTTAGTAAGCTTTATATAGGCGCTGTACGATGCAGGTTAGACTCGCTGCTATAGGAATCGATAAAATCAACAAACGCCGGAGATCTTAATCAGGTCCTGCATTAGGGTTCGCTACGGAAAGCCGGAGAGGCCGAACATCTCGGCAAACACTTTATGAATCAGCAGACCGAAAACCAAAACACTGCGGCTTTAATAGTTGATATAACTGCTGTTCATAGACGTACTGTTCTACGATTACAGGAGAATTCCAACATAAAACCATCATTTATATTAACATATCGCTTCTCGTGGTATGTATCGATCTGTTGCACAGTATCGCTCACTGCCCATGGTTTAGCGACATTATTATACGTTTCTCCGTCTTCACCCGAAACGTACAATACCCAGAATGCAATACAGCGACACGAGAGTCCCGCTTGCTCGACCAATCAGAACCTCTGCGTGAGACATGTGACTACAGTATATACAGTAAATACGGCGGCGTAAACACGTAAGCTATATCTAAGCTCGCTAGTTTATATCACTGTGACGATCATATGTAGCTCTACATCAATCGCGTCTTATTGAGGAGCTGCCTATAATGAACATATAGTTGTCTAGCTTTGTTTACCTTACAAAAGAATGATTGGCATGTGTCCTGGGCGTCACCCAGTCGTTTTAATCATGAAGCTAATCGAAACGTGTCTACAAAGCATCGAGACCTGAATGCCCGCATTCATTTCCCTCTGAGTTTCTATGAGATACGTGTCTAGGAATTTAGCCAATTAGGCAGACGGATCTTCTAGAGCAGTGGCCACCAACCCTCTTCCGTAAGATCTACCTTCCTGCAGGTTTCATCGCCGACCAAAGTCTAACACGCCTGTTTTAGTTCATTAAAAACCTCTCACGCCACCTCAAGGATGCTTCGACAGGAGAGGTATCGAACCCCGAGGATTCTCGACACGTCCCGCTGGATCATCGCTGTCCGTGTAGGTACGCTTACCACAGATGTACCAACGGTTAAACTGGAGATTTTGGCCGAACTTGAATGTGTGAAATATCAAAGATGCAAGCGGCTGTATTTTCACAGCGGCGAAACGTGAACCGCACCATCGCAAACACCACACTGACTGTAGCTTTAACACTAATAGACACTCATACGCATAAGTAACACGATTCTTTTTTTTAAATGCTGCAGTGAACTGTAACACAAATAGAGCTGCACCAACTAACCGATAAAATGGATAATAATCGACGATGAAAATCGCTGTCGACGAATCTCATCATGGATGAGTTGGTCTGCGCGGCACGGGGGGGGGGGGGGGTTTACTCGTTACGTTACTCCTCTTCCGAAAACACGCTTCGGGGAGTAAATACTAAAGTTGCGTCACAAATGAAGTACCGTGCACTTACACGGTGCGCTCTACCGTCTAGTGTGTGGATTTTAGAAAGGTGATATCATCTCAAGTATATCACTAGCGGGGTGTTTTTTTACTAACCGGAAGTAGAAGCCGCTTCTAGGCGACGGCGCGTGACGTCATACGCACGCTAGCATTAGCAGACACCCAGACTGACGGACGATGACTTTCTGAAGTTTACTTTCTGTCAGCGTTAACTTTTATTCCCAACATGACCTCAGTCTCCATCAGACGGAGGAAGAATCGTCACGTGACGGAGGAAGAAAGTCCTCTAAGGCAGGGGAGCATTTTATATTAAACACCGCGGAGATCGAACAGTGCTGCACGAGCACAAACATGTTTATATCCAAAATACTCCACTGTGTGTAAGGGGCAGGGGAAACTGGTGTGAGTTCCTTAAAAGGGTTAGTTTAATTCCAGTTTATGGTGATTATATGCCGTGTCTGCGCGCTTGCAGTGTAACTTCCGTCGTTTATTATAACGGAAGTGATGTGCTAGTGACGAGGCCGCGTTGCTGATCACGCGCGGTGTAGACGCGCTGATACAGAGTGTAGCGCGAGTAAGATCTGTAATGTCTAATTAAAACACTCTGATCAAAAGTAAACACAAGCAAAATAATATTAATAAAGACAACGAGGAACAGAAAGCACACGGTGCAGTGAAAGAGTTTTTATTATTCATTTAGGACTGGAGTTTAATTCTGTGCTTTTTCTGCATCCATAAAAAATAACGCGTAAATACTTATAAACAATATAAACTAATATAATTGAATAAAATAAATTTTATATATATATATATATATATATATATATATATATATATATATATATATATATATACACATACATATATATATAGATACACACACACAAACATAATTTATTAATTTATTTTAGTTTGTATTGTACGGAAGTATTTATGCGTTATTTTTTATGGATGAACAAAAAGTACAGAATTAAACTCCATTCCTAAATTAATAATATATATTCTGGTGTGTGTGTGTGTGTGTGTGTGTGTGTTGGGTTATTTTCTGTTTTGGACAAAGAGTTGTGTAAAGTTTTAGTCTGAAGTTTATATTTGCAAAACTCAGTTTGTGGATTTTATTATAAATAAACAAACAAAAAAACAGTGTACTGAAAGTTTGCCCCGCCCCCATCCGATTAATCGCAAAAATAATTGGACAACCAATCGATTATGAAAATAATAGTTAGTTGCAGCCCTAAACGCAAACCATTGAAAAACACAAACAGGACAAAAATACATCTACTGTAAAAGAGACAGGCAAGAAACACATTTACTGTAACATAAACGGGCCAAAAGCACATCTACTGTAACATAAACGGGCCAAAAACACAACTACTGTAACATAAACGGGATAAAAACTCATCTACTGTAACATAAACGGGCCAAAACTCATCTACTGTAACATAAACGGGCCAAAAACACATCTACTGTAACATAAACGGGATAAAAACACATCTACTGTAACATAAACGGGCCAAAAACACATCTACTGTAACATAAACGGGATAAAAACACATCTACTGTAACATAAACGGGCCAAAGACACATCTACTGTAACATAAACGGGATAAAGACACATCTACTGTAACATAAACGGGATAAAAACTCATCTACTGTAACATAAACGGGCCAAAAACACATCTACTGTAACATAAACGGACCAAAACTCATCTACTGTAACATAAACGGACCAAAACTCATCTACTGTAACATAAACGGGATAAAAACACATCTACTGTAACATAAACGGGATAAAAACTCATCTACTGTAACATAAACGGGATAAAAACACATCTACTGTAACATAAACGGGATAAAAACTCATCTACTGTAACATAAACGGGATAAAAACACATCTACTGTAACATAAACGGGCCAAAAGCACATCTACTGTAACATAAACGGGATAAAAACACATCTACTGTAACATAAACGGACCAAAAGCACATATACTGTAACATAAACGGACCAAAACTCATCTACTGTAACATAAACGGGCCAAAAGCACATCTACTGTAACATAAACGGGCCAAAAACACATCTACTGTAACATAAACGGGCCAAAAGCACATCTACTGTAACATAAACGGGCCAAAAACACATCTACTGTAACATAAACGGGTCAAAAGCACATCTACTGCAACATAAACGGGCCAAAAACACATCTACTGTAACATAAATGGGCCAAAAGCACATCTACTGTAACATAAACGGGCCAAAAACACATCTACTGTAACATAAACGGGCCAAAAGCACATCTACTGTAACATAAACGGGCCAAAAGCACATCTACTGTAACATAAACGGGCCAAAAACACATCTACTGTAACATAAACGGGTCAAAAGCACATCTACTGCAACATAAACGGGCCAAAAACACATCTACTGTAACATAAACGGGATAAAAACTCATCTACTGTAACATAAACGGGATAAAAACACATCTACTGTAACATAAACGGGCCAAAAGCACATCTACTGTAACATAAACGGGCCAAAACACATCCACTGTAACATAAACGGACCAAAACACATCTACTGTAACATAAACGGGATAAAAACTCATCTACTGTAACATAAACGGGCCAAAAGCACATCTACTGTAACATAAACGGGCCAAAACTCATCTACTGTAACATAAACGGGATAAAAACTCATCTACTGTAACATAAACGGGCCAAAAGCACATCCACTGTAACATAAACGGGCCAAAAACACATCCACTGTAACATAAACAGACCAAAACACATCTACTGTAACATAAACGGGATAAAAACTCATCTACTGTAACATAAACGGGCCAAAAACACATCTACTGTAACATAAACGGGCCAAAACACATCCACTGTAACATAAACGGACCAAAACACATCTACTGTAACATAAACGGGATAAAAACTCATCTACTGTAACATAAACGGGCCAAAAACTCATCTACTGTAACATAAACAGGATAAAAACTCATCTACTGTAACATAAACGGACCAAAGCACATCTACTGTAACATAAACCGGATAAAAACTCATCCAATGTAACATAAACGGACCAAAAATACATCTACTATAACATAAACGGACCAAAAATACATCTACTGTAACATAAACCGGATAAAAATACATCTACTGTAACATAAACGGACCAAAACACATCTACTGTAACATAAACGGACCAAAACACATCTACTGTAACATAAACGGGCCAAAAGCACATCTACTGTAACATAAACGGGCCAAAAGCACATCTACTGTAACATAAACGGGCCAAAAGCACATCTACTGTAACATAAACCGATAAAAACTCATCCAATGTAACATAAACAGACCAAAAATACATCTACTGTAACATAAACAGACAAAAATACATCTACTGTAACATAAACGGGCCAAAAATACATCTACTGTAACATAAACGGACAAAAATACATCTACTGTAACATAAACGGGCCAAAAGCACATCTACTGTAACATAAACGGGATAAAACACATCTACTGTAACATAAACGGGATAAAAACTCATCTACTGTAACATAAACGGACCAAAAGCACATCTACTGTAACATAAACGGGCCAAAAGCACATCTACTGTAACATAAACGGACCAAAACACATCTACTGTAACATAAACGGGATAAAAACTCATCTACTGTAACATAAACGGGCCAAAAACTCATCTACTGTAACATAAACAGGATAAAAACTCATCTACTGTAACATAAACGGACCAAAGCACATCTACTGTAACATAAACCGGATAAAAACTCATCCAATGTAACATAAACGGACCAAAAATACATCTACTATAACATAAACGGACCAAAAATACATCTACTGTAACATAAACCGGATAAAAATACATCTACTGTAACATAAACGGACCAAAACACATCTACTGTAACATAAACGGACCAAAACACATCTACTGTAACATAAACGGGCCAAAAGCACATCTACTGTAACATAAACGGGCCAAAAGCACATCTACTGTAACATAAACGGGCCAAAAGCACATCTACTGTAACATAAACCGATAAAAACTCATCCAATGTAACATAAACAGACCAAAAATACATCTACTGTAACATAAACAGACAAAAATACATCTACTGTAACATAAACGGGCCAAAAATACATCTACTGTAACATAAACGGACAAAAATACATCTACTGTAACATAAACGGGCCAAAAGCACATCTACTGTAACATAAACGGGATAAAACACATCTACTGTAACATAAACGGGCCAAAAACACATCTACTGTAACATAAACCGATAAAAACTCATCCAATGTAACATAAACGGACCAAAAACACATCTACTGTAACATAAACAGACAAAAATACATCTACTGTAACATAAACGGGCCAAAAATACATCTACTGTAACATAAACGGACAAAAATACATCTACTGTAACATAAACGGACAAAAATACATCTACTGTAACATAAACGGGCCAAAAGCACATCTACTGTAACATAAACGGGATAAAACACATCTACTGTAACATAAACGGGCCAAAACTCATCTACTGTAACATAAACGGGATAAAAACTCATCTACTGTAACATAAACGGGCCAAAAGCACATCTACTGTAACATAAACGGGCCAAAACTCATCTACTGTAACATAAACGGGATAAAACACATCTACTGTAACATAAACGGGCCAAAACTCATCTACTGTAACATAAACAGGCCAAACCACATCTACTGTAACATAAACGGGATAAAAACTCATCTACTGTAACATAAACGGGTCAAAAGCACATCTACTGCAACATAAACGGGCCAAAAACACATCTACTGTAACATAAACGGGATAAAAACTCATCTACTGTAACATAAACGGGATAAAAACACATCTACTGTAACATAAACGGGCCAAAAGCACATCTACTGTAACATAAACGGGCCAAAACACATCCACTGTAACATAAACGGACCAAAACACATCTACTGTAACATAAACGGGATAAAAACTCATCTACTGTAACATAAACGGGCCAAAAGCACATCTACTGTAACATAAACGGGCCAAAACTCATCTACTGTAACATAAACGGGATAAAAACTCATCTACTGTAACATAAACGGGCCAAAAGCACATCCACTGTAACATAAACGGGCCAAAAACACATCCACTGTAACATAAACGGACCAAAACACATCTACTGTAACATAAACGGGATAAAAACTCATCTACTGTAACATAAACGGGCCAAAAACACATCTACTGTAACATAAACGGGCCAAAACACATCCACTGTAACATAAACGGACCAAAACACATCTACTGTAACATAAACGGGATAAAAACTCATCTACTGTAACATAAACGGGCCAAAAACTCATCTACTGTAACATAAACAGGATAAAAACTCATCTACTGTAACATAAACGGACCAAAGCACATCTACTGTAACATAAACCGGATAAAAACTCATCCAATGTAACATAAACGGACCAAAAATACATCTACTATAACATAAACGGACCAAAAATACATCTACTGTAACATAAACCGGATAAAAATACATCTACTGTAACATAAACGGACCAAAACACATCTACTGTAACATAAACGGGCCAAAAGCACATCTACTGTAACATAAACGGGCCAAAAGCACATCTACTGTAACATAAACGGGCCAAAAGCACATCTACTGTAACATAAACCGATAAAAACTCATCCAATGTAACATAAACAGACCAAAAATACATCTACTGTAACATAAACAGACAAAAATACATCTACTGTAACATAAACGGGCCAAAAATACATCTACTGTAACATAAACGGACAAAAATACATCTACTGTAACATAAACGGGCCAAAAGCACATCTACTGTAACATAAACGGGATAAAACACATCTACTGTAACATAAACGGGATAAAAACTCATCTACTGTAACATAAACGGACCAAAAGCACATCTACTGTAACATAAACGGGCCAAAAACACATCTACTGTAACATAAACGGGCCAAAAGCACATCTACTGTAACATAAACGGGCCAAAAGCACATCTACTGTAACATAAACGGGCCAAAAGCACATCTACTGTAACATAAACCGATAAAAACTCATCCAATGTAACATAAACGGACCAAAAATACATCTACTGTAACATAAACAGACAAAAATACATCTACTGTAACATAAACGGGCCAAAAATACATCTACTGTAACATAAACGGACAAAAATACATCTACTGTAACATAAACGGACAAAAATACATCTACTGTAACATAAACGGGCCAAAAGCACATCTACTGTAACATAAACGGGATAAAACACATCTACTGTAACATAAACGGGCCAAAACTCATCTACTGTAACATAAACGGGATAAAAACTCATCTACTGTAACATAAACGGGCCAAAAGCACATCTACTGTAACATAAACGGGCCAAAACTCATCTACTGTAACATAAACGGGATAAAACTCATCTACTGTAACATAAACGGGCCAAAACTCATCTACTGTAACATAAACAGGCCAAACCACATCTACTGTAACATAAACGGGATAAAAACTCATCTACTGTAACATAAACGGGCCAAAAACTCATCTACTGTAACATAAACGGGATAAAAACTCATCTACTGTAACAAACGGGCCAAAACACATCTACTGTAACATAAACGGGATAAAAACTCATCTACTGTAACATAAACGGGCCAAAAACACATCCACTGTAACATAAACAGGATAAAAACTCATCTACTGTAACATAAACGGGCCAAAACTCATCTACTGTAACATAAACAGGCCAAACCACATCTACTGTAACATAAACGGGATAAAAACTCATCTACTGTAACATAAACGGGCCAAAAACTCATCTACTGTAACATAAACGGGATAAAAACTCATCTACTGTAACAAACGGGCCAAAAACTCATCTACTGTAACATAAACGGGATAAAAACTCATCTACTGTAACATAAACGGGATAAAAACACATCTACTGTAACATAAACGGGATAAAAACTCATCTACTGTAACATAAACGGGCCAAAACTCATCTACTGTAACATAAACGGGATAAAAACTCATCTACTGTAACATAAACAGGCCAAAACTCATCTACTGTAACATAAACGGACCAAAACACATCTACTGTAACATAAACGGGATAAAAACTCATCTACTGTAACAAACGGGCCAAAAACTCATCTACTGTAACATAAACGGGCCAAAAACACATCTACTGTAACATAAACGGGCCAAAAGCACATCTACTGTAACATAAACAGGCCAAAACTCATCTACTGTAACATAAACGGGATAAAAACTCATCTACTGTAACAAACGGGCCAAAAACTCATCTACTGTAACATAAACGGGATAAAAACTCATCTACTGTAACATAAACGGGATAAAAACTCATCTACTGTAACATAAACGGGCCAAAAACTCATCTACTGTAACATAAACGGGATAAAAACTCATCTACTGTAACATAAACAGGATAAAAACTCATCTACTGTAACATAAACGGACCAAAAATACATCTACTGTAACATAAACAGACAAAAATACATCCACTGTAACATAAACCGGATAAAAACTCATCCAATGTAACATAAACGGACCAAAAATACATCTACTGTAACATAAACAGACAAAAATACATCCACTGTAACATAAACCGGATAAAAACTCATCCAATGTAACATAAACGGACCAAAAATACATCTACTGTAACATAAACGGGCCAAAAATACATCTACTGTAACATAAACGGACCAAAAATACATCTACTGTAACATAAACGGGCCAAAAGCACATCTACTGTAACATAAACGGACAAAAATACATCTACTGTAACATAAACGGGATAAAAACTCATCTACTGTAACATAAACGGGATAAAAACTCATCTACTGTAACATAAACGGGCCAAAAACACAACTACTGTAACATAAACAGGATAAAAATACATCTACTGTAACATAAACGGGCCAAAACTCATCTACTGTAACATAAACGTACAAAAATACATCTACTGTAACATAAACGGGCCAAAAATACATCTACTGTAACATAAACGGACAAAAATACATCTACTGTAACATAAACGGGCCAAACCACATCTACTGTAACATAAACGGGATAAAAACTCATCTACTGTAACATAAACGGGCCAAAAACTCATCTACTGTAACATAAACGGGCCAAAACTCATCTACTGTAACATAAACGGGATAAAAACTCATCTACTGTAACATAAACGCGATAAAAACTCATCTACTGTAACATAAACGGGCCAAAAACTCATCTACTGTAACATAAACGGGCCAAAACTCATCTACTGTAACATAAACGGGATAAAAACTCATCTACTGTAACAAACGGGCCAAAAACTCATCTACTGTAACATAAACGGGCCAAAACTCATCTACTGTAACATAAACGGGATAAAAACTCATCTACTGTAACATAAACGGACCAAAGCACATCTACTGTAACATAAACCGGATAAAAACTCATCCAAAGTAACATAAACGGACCAAAAATACATCTACTGTAACATAAACGGGCCAAAAACACATCTACTGTAACATAAACGGGATAAAAACTCATCTACTGTAACATAAACGGACAAAAATACATCTACTGTAACATAAACGGGATAAAAACTCATCTACTGTAACATAAACGGGCCAAAAACTCATCTACTGTAACATAAACGGGCCAAAAACTCATCTACTGTAACATAAACGGGCCAAAACTCATCTACTGTAACATAAACGGGATAAAAACTCATCTACTGTAACATAAACGGGATAAAAACTCATCTACTGTAACATAAACGGGCCAAAAACTCATCTACTGTAACATAAACGGGCCAAAAACTCATCTACTGTAACATAAACGGGCCAAAACTCATCTACTGTAACATAAACGGGATAAAAACTCATCTACTGTAACATAAACGGGATAAAAACTCATCTACTGTAACATAAACGGACCAAAGCACATCTACTGTAACATAAACCGGATAAAAACTCATCTACTGTAACATAAACGGACCAAAAATACATCTACTGTAACATAAACGGGCCAAAAGCACATCTACTGTAACATAAACGGGATAAAAACTCATCTACTGTAACATAAACGCGATAAAAACACATCTACTGTAACATAAACGGACCAAAAATACATCTACTGTAACATAAACGGGCCAAAAGCACATCTACTGTAACATAAACGGACAAAAATACATCTACTGTAACATAAACGGGCCAAAAATACATCTACTGTAACATAAACGGGCCAAAAATACATCTACTGTAACATAAACGGGCCAAAAATACATCTACTGTAACATAAACAGGCCAAAAATACATCTACTGTAACATAAACCGGATAAAAACTCATCCAATGTAACATAAACGGACCAAAAATACATCTACTGTAACATAAACCGGATAAAAATACATCTACTGTAACACAAACGGGCCAAAAATACATCTACTGTAACATAAACGGGCCAAAAATACATCTACTGTAACATAAACAGGCCAAAAATACATCTACTGTAACATAAACCGGATAAAAACTCATCCAATGTAACATAAACGGACCAAAAATACATCTACTGTAACATAAACCGGATAAAAATACATCTACTGTAACATAAACGGGCCAAAAATACATCTACTGTAACATTAACGGACAAAAATACATCTACTGTAACATAAACGGACAAAAATACATCTACTGTAACATAAACGGGCCAAAAATACATCTACTGTAACATAAACGGGCCAAAAATACATCTACTGTAACATAAACAGACAAAAATACATCTACTGTAACATAAACCGGATAAAAATACATCTACTGTAACATAAACGGGCCAAAAATACATCTACTGTAACATAAACGGGCCAAAAATACATCTACTGTAACATAAACGGGCCAAAAATACATCTACTGTAACATAAACCGGATAAAAATACATCTACTGTAACACAAACGGGCCAAAAATACATCTACTGTAACATAAACCGGATAAAAACTCATCCAATGTAACATAAACGGACCAAAAGCACATCTACTGTAACATAAACGGACCAAAAATACATCTACTGTAACATAAACGGACCAAAAATACATCTACTGTAACATAAACGGACCAAAAACTCATCTACTGTAACATAAACGGGCCAAAAATACATCTACTGTAACATAAACGGACAAAAATACATCTACTGTAACATAAACGGACCAAAAACTCATCTACTGTAACATAAACGGGCCAAAAATACATCTACTGTAACATAAACGGACAAAAATACATCCACTGTAACATAAACCGGATAAAAACTCATCCAATGTAACATAAACGGACCAAAAATACATCTACTGTAACATAAACGGACAAAAATACATCTACTGTAACATAAACGGGCCAAAAATACATCTACTGTAACATAAACGGACAAAAATACATCTACTGTAACATAAACCGGATAAAAATACATCTACTGTAACATAAACGGGATAAAACACATCTACTGTAACATAAACGGGCCAAAAGCACATCTACTGTAACATAAACGGGATAAAAACTCATCTACTGTAACATAAACGGACAAAAATACATCTACTGTAACATAAACGGGCCAAAAGCACATCTACTGTAACATAAACGGGATAAAAACTCATCTACTGTAACATAAACGGACAAAAATACATCTACTGTAACATAAACGGGATAAAAACTCATCTACTGTAACATAAACGGGCCAAAAACTCATCTACTGTAACATAAACGGGATAAAAACTCATCTACTGTAACATAAACGGGCCAAAAACACATCCACTGTAACATAAACAGGATAAAAACTCATCTACTGTAACATAAATGGACCAAAAATACATCCACTGTAACATAAACAGGATAAAAACTCATCTACTGTAACATAAATGGACCAAAAATGCATCTACTGTAACATAAACGGACAAAAATACATCCACTGTAACATAAACCGGATAAAAACTCATCCAATGTAACATAAACGGACCAAAAATACATCTACTGTAACATAAACGGACCAAAAATACATCTACTGTAACATAAACGGGCCAAAAGCACATCTACTGTAACATAAACGGGATAAAAATACATCCACTGTAACATAAACCGGATAAAAACTCATCCAATGTAACATAAACGGACCAAAAATACATCTACTGTAACATAAACGGACAAAAATACATCCACTGTAACATAAACCGGATAAAAACTCATCCAATGTAACATAAACGGACCAAAAATACATCTACTGTAACATAAACGGACCAAAAATACATCTACTGTAACATAAACGGGCCAAAAGCACATCTACTGTAACATAAACGGGATAAAAACTCATCTACTGTAACATAAACGGGCCAAAAACTCATCTACTGTAACATAAACGGGATAAAAACTCATCTACTGTAACATAAACGGGCCAAAAACTCATCTACTGTAACATAAACGGGATAAAAACTCATCTACTGTAACATAAACGGGCCAAAAACTCATCTACTGTAACATAAACGGGATAAAAACTCATCTACTGTAACATAAACGGGATAAAAACTCATCTACTGTAACATAAACGGGATAAAAACTCATCTACTGTAACATAAACGGGCCAAAAACACATCTACTGTAACATAAACGGGATAAAAAGACTATAGTGACTGAGGTGTAAATGCAGACGGGGGTCAGAAGAGTGAATTGTTATGAATTTATTATCAGTGTTTATTTACTGCAGATTTACAGCTAAAACTCTTCTAATCATCATCACCTCACTGTAGCAAGACCAACAGCACACACAACCCTCTGCAGCTGTCAGGTGTGTGTGTGTATTGTTTGTGTGTGTGTACTGTATGTGTGTATTGTTTGTGTGTGTGTGTGTACTGTATGTGTGTGTATTGTTTGTGTGTGTGTACTGTATGTGTGTGTATTGTTTGTGTGTATTGTATGTGTGTGTGTACTGTATGTGTGTATATTGTTTGTGTGTGTACTGTGTGTGTGTGTGTACTGTATGTGTGTGTACTGTGTGTGTGTATTGTTTGTGTGTGTACAGTATGTGTGTGTGTGTACTGTATGTATGTGTATTGTTTGTGTGTGTACAGTGTGTGTGTGTGTACTGTATGTATGTGTATTGTATGTATGTGTATTGTTTGTGTGTGTACAGTGTGTGTGTGTGTACTGTATGTATGTGTATTGTATGTATGTGTATTGTTTGTGTGTGTACAGTGTGTGTGTGTGTACTGTATGTATGTGTATTGTATGTATGTGTATTGTTTGTGTGTGTACAGTGTGTGTGTGTACTGTGTGTGTGTATTGTTTGTGTGTGTACAGTATGTGTGTGTGTATACTGTATGTATGTGTATTGTTTGTGTGTGTACAGTGTGTGTGTGTGTACAGTATGTGTGTGTGTATTGTATGTATGTGTATTGTTTGTGTGTGTACAGTGTGTGTGTGTGTACTGTATGTATGTGTATTGTATGTATGTGTATTGTTTGTGTGTGTACAGTGTGTGTGTGTGTACTGTATGTATGTGTATTGTATGTATGTGTATTGTTTGTGTGTGTCCAGTGTGTGTGTGTATTGTATGTATGTGTATTGTTTGTGTGTGTACAGTGTGTGTGTGTACAGTATGTGTGTGTGTATTGTATGTATGTATGTGTATTGTTTGTGTGTGTATTGTTTGTGTGTGTACAGTGTGTGTGTGTGTACTGTATGTATGTGTATTGTTTGTGTGTGTATTGTTTGTGTGTGTACAGTGTGTGTGTGTGTGTACTGTATGTATGTGTATTGTTTGTGTGTGTATTGTTTGTGTGTGTACAGTGTGTGTGTGTGTACTGTATGTATGTGTATTGTTTGTGTGTGTATTGTTTGTGTGTGTACAGTGTGTGTGTGTGTACTGTATGTATGTGTATTGTTTGTGTGTGTACAGTGTGTGTGTGTGTGTACTGTATGTATGTGTATTGTTTGTGTGTGTATTGTTTGTGTGTGTACAGTGTGTGTGTACTGTATGTATGTGTATTGTTTGTGTGTGTACAGTATGTGTGTGTGTGTACTGTATGTATGTGTATTGTTTGTGTGTGTATTGTTTGTGTGTGTACAGTGTGTGTGTGTGTACTGTATGTATGTGTATTGTTTGTGTGTGTACAGTGTGTGTGTGTGTGTACTGTATGTATGTGTATTGTTTGTGTGTGTACAGTATGTGTGTGTGTGTACTGTATGTATGTGTATTGTTTGTGTGTGTACAGTGTGTGTGTGTACAGTATGTGTGTGTGTATTGTATGTATGTGTATTGTTTGTGTGTGTACAGTGTGTGTGTGTGTACTGTATGTATGTGTATTGTTTGTGTGTGTATTGTTTGTGTGTGTACAGTGTGTGTGTGTACTGTATGTATGTGTATTGTATGTATGTGTATTGTTTGTGTGTGTATTGTTTGTGTGTGTACAGTGTGTGTGTGTACTGTATGTATGTGTATTGTTTGTGTGTGTACAGTGTGTGTGTGTGTACAGTATGTGTGTGTGTATTGTATGTATGTGTATTGTTTGTGTGTGTACAGTGTGTGTGTGTACAGTATGTGTGTGTGTGTACTGTATGTATGTGTATTGTTTGTGTGTGTACAGTGTGTGTGTGTACAGTATGTGTATGTGTATTGTATGTATGTGTATTGTTTGTGTGTGTACAGTGTGTGTGTGTGTATTGTATGTATGTGTATTGTTTGTGTGTGTACAGTGTGTGTGTGTACTGTATGTATGTGTATTGTTTGTGTGTGTACAGTGTGTGTGTGTGTACTGTATGTATGTGTATTGTATGTATGTGTATTGTTTGTGTGTGTACAGTGTGTGTGTGTGTATTGTATGTATGTGTATTGTTTGTGTGTGTACAGTGTGTGTGTGTGTACTGTATGTATGTGTATTGTTTGTGTGTGTACAGTGTGTGTGTGTGTACTGTATGTATGTGTATTGTTTGTGTGTGTACAGTGTGTGTGTGTGTACTGTATGTATGTGTATTGTTTGTGTGTGTACAGTGTGTGTGTGTGTACTGTATGTATGTGTATTGTTTGTGTGTGTACAGTGTGTGTGTGTGTATTGTATGTATGTGTACTGTATGTATGTGTATTGTTTGTGTGTGTACGTGTGTATTGTTTGTATGTATGTGTACTGTATGTATGTGTGTTGTTTGTGTGTGTACAGTGTGTGTGTGTGTATTGTATGTATGTGTATTGTTTGTGTGTGTACAGTGTGTGTGTGTGTATTGTATGTATGTGTACTGTATGTATGTGTATTGTTTGTGTGTGTACGTGTGTATTGTTTGTATGTATGTGTACTGTATGTATGTGTGTTGTTTGTGTGTGTACAGTGTGTGTGTGTGTACTGTATGTATGTGTATTGTTTGTGTGTGTATTGTTTGTGTGTGTACAGTGTGTGTGTGTACTGTATGTATGTGTATTGTATGTATGTGTATTGTTTGTGTGTGTATTGTTTGTGTGTGTACAGTGTGTGTGTGTGTACTGTATGTATGTGTATTGTTTGTGTGTGTACAGTGTGTGTGTGTACAGTATGTGTGTGTGTATTGTATGTATGTGTATTGTTTGTGTGTGTACAGTGTGTGTGTGTACAGTATGTGTGTGTGTGTACTGTATGTATGTGTATTGTTTGTGTGTGTACAGTGTGTGTGTGTACAGTATGTGTATGTGTATTGTATGTATGTGTATTGTTTGTGTGTGTACAGTGTGTGTGTGTACAGTGTGTGTGTGTACTGTATGTATGTGTATTGTTTGTGTGTGTACAGTGTGTGTGTGTGTACTGTATGTATGTGTATTGTATGTATGTGTATTGTTTGTGTGTGTACAGTGTGTGTGTGTGTATTGTATGTATGTGTATTGTTTGTGTGTGTACAGTGTGTGTGTGTGTACTGTATGTATGTGTATTGTTTGTGTGTGTACAGTGTGTGTGTGTGTACTGTATGTATGTGTATTGTTTGTGTGTGTACAGTGTGTGTGTGTGTACTGTATGTATGTGTACTGTATGTATGTGTATTGTTTGTGTGTGTACAGTGTGTGTGTGTGTACTGTATGTGTGTGTGTATTGTATGTATGTGTATTGTTTGTGTGTGTACAGTGTGTGTGTGTGTACTGTATGTATGTGTATTGTTTGTGTGTGTACGTGTGTATTGTTTGTGTGTGTACAGTATGTGTGTGTGTGTATTGTATGTATGTGTATTGTTTGTGTGTGTACAGTGTGTGTGTGTGTATTGTATGTATGTGTATTGTTTGTGTGTGTACAGTGTGTGTACTGTATGTATGTGTATTGTTTGTGTGTGTACAGTGTGTGTGTGTGTACTGTATGTATGTGTATTGTTTGTGTGTGTACAGTGTGTGTGTGTGTACTGTATGTATGTGTATTGTTTGTGTGTGTACAGTGTGTGTGTGTGTACTGTATGTATGTGTATTGTTTGTGTGTGTACAGTGTGTGTGTGTATTGTATGTATGTGTACTGTATGTATGTGTATTGTTTGTGTGTGTACGTGTGTATTGTTTGTATGTATGTGTACTGTATGTATGTGTATTGTTTGTGTGTGTACAGTGTGTGTGTGTGTACTGTATGTATGTGTATTGTTTGTGTGTGTACAGTGTGTGTGTGTGTACTGTATGTATGTGTGTTGTTTGTGTGTGTACAGTGTGTGTGTGTGTATTGTATGTATGTGTACTGTATGTATGTGTATTGTTTGTGTGTGTACAGTGTGTGTGTGTGTATTGTATGTATGTGTACTGTATGTATGTGTATTGTTTGTGTGTGTACGTGTGTATTGTTTGTATGTATGTGTACTGTATGTATGTGTATTGTATGTATGTGTACAGTGTGTGTGTGTGTGTGTGTGTGTGTGTGTGTGTGTGTGAATATTCACAGTTGCAGAAAGTAAACTGCAGAATCATAAACGGGGGAAAAACCCGTCTAAGGCGAGCCAAAAAAGAAGAAGAAGAAGAAGAAGAAGAAGGCGCCGCACCACGCTGCCTGTTGCTTTAATGTTTTATGGCGTTACATCAGCAGCATGTTGTATAACTGGCCCAGTTCATAAAGAAACTCTCGTCTAACTACACACAACAGGAAGCAGTGAATGACACGATTTCAACACTCGCTATAAGATGATTAGAGTCTCGTGGAAATGACTGACCTTGGCTGAGACCACTTTTCATTTTTTTAATTTGCTGAAATCTCCCGAGCACAAGTGTAACGCACAGAAGCAGGTTCATACCTGTGTGTGTGTGTGTGTGTGTGTGTGTGTGTGTGTGTGTGTGTTGTACACCATAAGCAGTGTGTTTCAGCTGGAAGCAGAAGAAGCTGTACAGACAGTGCCGCTTGCTCGTTGAGCAACGTGAAGTTTTAAGCGCTCGGCTGAACAAAGGCGTTGTTTTGCTCGTAATCCCGATGAATAATTCTCAATCTGCCGTCGAAAAATAACCAGAAAAAATAATAAAACCACGGACGGCCCGAAAAGAAACCTGACCTTCTGCGATTAATGACGGCGCTGCGGATGACGTGTTAGGACAAAGCCTCACAGAAACACACCGTATGCTTATTATTTCCTTTATCGAATGAGTTAATTGCGGGTCTGAGAGGAAGAAAAGGAAATAAAAAATAAAAAAAACTCGAATAGTTTAATCATACATTTAGGCTTTTATACCCTGGCCTCGTTAGAGGAGCTGTGTAGCATAAATTACACATCACTGGCTCGATAATTGGTTATGATTTAGCGCAATATGGAAGCAAAATGGACGCTTCAGTTGGGCGAATTTATTTTGGTCAGCTCTTCAAATAAAAGCGTTATAAATAAAACGTGAGCTCGGCATCTATTATTTAACGAGCATGTGTGGATATACTGTATAATAAACTGATCTAGTGATCATACAGATGTTGTTAGAGACCCTGGGCATTCTCTTTACTTTCTGTCCTTTTTTTTTTTTTTTTACAATAAAATTGCATTATGGGAGAATCACGAGGCCGACGTTCACGAGCTGAACGAACTGAGTTGCGAAAACTTTATTCGGAAGGAGCAGGAGGAGGAAGAGGAGCAGGAGGAGCAGGAGTTGGAAGAGGAGGAAGAGGAGGAAGAGGAGGATGAGGAGGAAGAGGAGGATGAGGAGGAAGAGCAGGAACAGGAGGAAGAGGAGCAGGACGAGGAGCAAGAGGAGGAAGAGGAGCAGGACGAGGAGCAAGAGGAGGAAGAGGAGCAGGACGAGGAGCAAGAGGAGGAACGTTTAGGAGGTCGGCGTGCTTTTAAACCTGTACGAGGCGACGAAACCTTACAGAAACTGTGATAAACAATGTCCATTCCCAGAATTCCTTTCTAAATATACTTATGATGGAAGGAGTGAGTGTGCTGAAGTGAAGGAGATGAAAGCGAGGCTGTAGTACACGCTCGTTAATAGTATATAAACATCGGCCCATATGCTGGGTGTTCACGCAGCAGCTGCCATCGTCAGTCACTGAAAAAACAGAACGAGGACGAGAGAGAGAGAGAGAGAGAGAGAGAGAGAGAGAGAGAGGGAGGGGAGAAAACGAGAGAGGGAGGGAGACAGAGAGAGAGAAAGAGGGAGGGAGGGAGGGAGAGGGGGGAATGGCACGTCTCTGCCAAATTGTCTTGGCAACACCATTTGTCCTGGCAACAGGTCGGTGCACCTCTCTCACTCCCTTGCTCTGCGAAAGACAACAAAATGTCTCCTCTCTCCTGCAGCTGGCTGGATACACACACTCGATCCGGCCTGGCTCCCTTAAACCGGCCCTCGTCTCTCTCTCTCTCTCACACACACACACACACACACACACACACACACACACTCATAAACCAACCTGCATCCATATAATACACACTAAACGACATCTGGGCCACTTCAATATTAAAGATCAGGAATTGGAAGATATCGATCAAATGAAAAGCAAAATCTGGCAAACGAAAGAGAAAGAGAGAGAGAGAGAGAGAGAGAGAGAGAGAGAGAGAGACTGAGAAACAGAAAGGGAGGCAGAGAGAGAGAGACAGACAGTGAGAGAGAGAGACAGACAGTGAGAGAGAGAGAGAGAGACAGAGAGACCGAAAAACAGAAAGGCAGGCAGAGAGAGAGAGACAGACAGTGAGAGAGAGAGACAGAGAGAGAGAGAGACCGAAAAACAGGAAGGGAGAGAGAGAGAGTGAGAGTAATAAACCTTAAATCTGACCAGCCAGAATCAGATCACTCTTTTATGAGACAACACACTAAAAAAGAAAAGAGAAAGCCCATTGGCTCAGTGTGAAGGAGGGAAGTCACACTTTTTGCTTTCTCTTTTAATTATTAAACATTTCGCCTGAAAGAGTTAACCTGCTAGTGTAAATACGATAAAGAAATACGCCGCCACGCTTAACGTTATGAACCTGTCTACCAACGTATTAGCCTTAAATATTAAGCGAGTAATAATTCAGCGTTGTTGTGAATGGTTACTAAATTATCTGCTTTATGGTCGGAAACTCTGCGTGGTGAAGTGTGTGAAAAGGCAGGGTCCAAACTACTCCAAGCCACTTCCCACCGAGCACGGCTCGCTTCCGTCGGCTGGAGGAGCACATGAGCTGGTACCTGCCGCTGAGTGCAGCCCGGCGCCGGGACGCTCCAGAGCCGGCGTCCGCGGCAGCGCCAGGCGCGGTAACGACCTGTTAACGAGCGCCTGCGCTGTTCTTCGTTTGCTCTTTGTTTTTCTTTCTTGTTTCTTACATTTTTCCCTCCCTTTTCTTGTATTGTGCGCCAGTGAATTCTTCCGAGACGAGTTGCACGCTGCCCTCTTCTCCAAAATGGAGGACAGTGTGTGTCTTTGTGCCGAGCGCGAGCGCAGCTCCCTCCTCTAACCGACCCAGGCCCCGTTTCTCACACACACACACACACACACACACACACACACAGAGAGAGAGAGAGAGAGAGAGAGAGAGAGGCTGTAAACAAATCAGAAGTAAACTTGGCACTGCTGCCAGAGAGAATGCTTCGCCTACCTCTGTTTTATTTTTTCATCTCTCTTCTACAAACCACTTCCAGATATTTTTCCCTCCAGAAACTCACAGCGATCCTCACGTGGACTCTGCCGAGCGCCATATGGGTGCCGGGGTTAGCTGAGGACACGCATGCACCTTGGCAAATGCACAACTTCCCTATTAGAATCCAAGATACATTTCTCACGCGGGGTGAAACGCCTGCCTGCTCGCGTATGGATTTAAAGGGCCGACGCGCTGCCTGCGCACCCTGTCTCTTTGCCTAAACAAAATATGTTTGGTAAAGAAATTTGCTTATTAACCATCAACTGCCTGACAGGTTTTTATCTATGTGTTCATGCAAAAATACTGCTGGCAGCTTGTCTGTGCCATCTGTGTGCTGTTTCAATGGAAACGCGACTCACGGCCCAGTGTTTAGGCCAAACACGGCGCGGCTGTCCTGTTTATATTCAACAATGTACGCTGCACTTACACACTTTATAGAGCCGGCTTTGTGCTGGGAGATCTCCTCGCTCCGAAACTTCCTTCAGGAATTCTGCGTGAGTGAAAAACACGGCCAGCTGTGTGCTTGTACGTTTTATTCACCACCTTAAATTTACAGCGTTTGAGATTCAGCTGAAACCTCGTGAAGATTCAGATTCAGTACGTGATCCGTTCATTTAAGGCTCTTCACGTCAGGTTTTTAGGTTTACCAAAATTTTCATGATACTGTATTTTTTATTTTAATGATGTAACCACCGGCGACAGAATTCTTTTCCCCCAGCTTGGTAGAAACGACCTGAATTCGCACACTGAGTTTGTTTTTTTTTGTTTAGTTTTTTTTTTTTTTTTAAATCCTGTTAGGTCATGTCCCGTGTATCGTTTAAAAGCGCTGCAAGATCACTTATAGAAATGATATGTTTGCATTATTGAAACCAGTTTCTGGTTTTCTTTTTCATTCCGCCACCGAGCAGGATGATTAATATTAAACCGGTCATATTGTGTCTTTATCCTGCTCTCACCACAACCGCACCAGATATCACCGAGCCCAAACACGAAGCCTCGCTCCTTTCGCTCGTCGCGTTATAGAACGGGAAGTGCGTCATGAGTTTTACGCCGTATGGGCTTCGCGAGCTAGAGAGAGTTTACAGACTTTTTAAACTCTCGTAACAGAATTACGAACGTTTACGGTCAGTGTAGCAGCTCGTCTCCTTCTCCTAAACAAAATGAATTATTATGTGTATATGATGTATATGTTGTGTATATTGTGTATATCCTGTATACTGTGTATATTGTGTATATTGAGTACATGGTGTATATTGTGTATATCCTGTATATTGTACATATCCTGTAATATTGTGTATATGGTGTATATTGTGTATGTTATATATATATATATATATATATATATATATATATATGTATATATATATGTATATATATATATATACTTTGTAATACTGTGTATATGGTGTATATTGTGTATTTTGTGTATATCATGTATATGGTGTGTATTGTGTATATTATATATATACTTTGTAATACTGTGTATATGGTGTATATACAGCATATACAGCATATACACGAATATATGCCATATGGTGTATATTGTGTATATGGTGTATATCGTGTACATGGTGTATATTGTGTATATTATATATATATATATATATATATATATATATATATATATATATATATATATACACACTTTGTAATACTGTGTATATTGTGTATATGGTGTATATACAGCATATACACAATATATACCATATACACAATATACACAAATATATACCATATGGTGTATATTGTGTATATTGTTTACATGGTGTATATGGTGTATATTGTGTATATGTTGTATATTGCATATATCCTATATATTGTGTATATCCTATATATTGTGTATATTGTGTATGGTGTGTATATTGTGTATATTGTGTATATGGTGTATGTGGTGTATACTGTGTATATTGTGTATGGTGTGTATATTGTGTATATTGTGTATATGGTGTATATTGTGTATGGTGTGTATATTGTGTATATTGTGTATATGGTGTATGTTGTGTATGTGGTGTATATGGTGTATATTGTGTATATGGTGTATGTGGTGTATACTGTGTATGTTGTGTATGTTGTGTATATGGTGTATATTGTGTATATGGTGTATACTGTGTATGTTGTGTTTATTGTGTATGTTGTGTATATTGTGTATGTGGTGTATACTGTGTTTATTGTGTATATTGTGTATATGGTGTATATTGTGTATATTGTGTATATGGTGTATGTTGTGTATATGGTGTATACTGTGTATATGGTGTATGTTGTGTATGTGGTGTATACTGTGTATATTGTGTATATGGTGTATATTGTGTATATGGTGTATGTTGTGTATGTGGTGTATACTGTGTATATTGTGTATATGGTGTATGTTGTGTATGTGGTGTATACTGTGTATATTGTGTATATGGTGTATATTGCGTATATTGTGTATATGGTGTATGTTGTGTATGTGGTGTATGTGGTGTATACTGTGTATATTGTGTATGTGGTGTATGTTGTGTATGTGGTGTATATTGTGTATATGGTGTATGTTGTGTATGTGGTGTATACTGTGTATGTTGTGTATATGGTGTATGTTGTGTATGTGGTGTATACTGTGTATGTTGTGTATATGGTGTATGTTGTGTATGTGGTGTATACTGTGTATATTGTGTATATGGTGTATGTGGTGTATATGGTGTATACTGTGTATATTGTGTATATGGTGTATATGGTGTATATGGTGTATATTGTGTATATTGTGTATATGGTGTATGTTGTGTATGTGGTGTATACTGTGTATGTTGTGTATATGGTGTATGTTGTGTATGTGGTGTATACTGTGTATATTGTGTATATGGTGTATGTGGTGTATATGGTGTATACTGTGTACACTGTGTATATGGTGTATGTTGTGTATGTGGTGTATACTGTGTATATGGTGTATATGGTGTATGTGGTGTATATGGTGTATACTGTGTATATTGTGTATATGGTGTATATGGTGTATATGGTGTATACTGTGTACACTGTGTATATGGTGTATGTGGTGTATGTGGTGTATACTGTGTACACTGTGTATATGGTGTATGTGGTGTATGTGGTGTATATGGTGTATACTGTGTATATTGTGTATATTGTGCATATGGTGTATATGGTGTATACTGTGTACACTGTGTATATGGTGTATGTGGTGTATGTGGTGTATACTGTGTATGTTGTGTATATGGTGTATGTTGTGTATGTGGTGTATACTGTGTATATTGTGTATATGGTGTATGTGGTGTATATGGTGTATACTGTGTACACTGTGTATATGGTGTATGTTGTGTATGTGGTGTATACTGTGTATATGGTGTATATGGTGTATATTGTGTATATTGTGTATGTGGCGTATGTAGTGTATGTGGTGTATATGGTGTATACTGTGTATCGTGTACCTGTTGTTCGACACCTATCAGATACCCGGATGGCTGAGGGAACAGAAAGGGACTGACCGCCGCTCAGAGCAGGAGATGTCTGAATAAAACAAAGCCACCGGGTGTATAATGTTGCGTGTGCTGGTAAGCGTTGTGTTTATTATAACCTGCTCTTTTATTCGTATCTCTTCCACGTAAGCATGGAGGATTATTACGTATGGTGGAACACCTTTTAGAGACGTGCTCTACGGGTAAATGATAACTCTTACAACTTTAATGTGGTGATTATATGATTTTGGACTCCATACGATCAGGTTCTCTGAGGTAAAGGTTCTCACACTGGCGGATCAGATGTAAACGTGACACTGTGGAACTGGTTTCCTGGTAAGGGTGTGTGTGAGGAGCATAGCTACAGCATAGTGTCTCTCTCTCTCTCTCTCTCTCTCTCTCTGTATACGAGTCATCTGAGGTGAACAGGAACGATATACACTGGCCTGGAGCTCGAGCCAAGGCCTGACGCATGCTCTGACATTCACACACACGAGCAGCAGGGCCATGTGAGGGTCAAACGTGTACGCGTGCGCGCACGCAAATGTCTGCCGCGATGGGCTTTTCCGTGGAGTGCTTCCCCTGCTTAATAGTCTCAGCTGTTGCTCGACGGGAGACGAGTGTGTGCCGTGGAGCGGAGTGTGTGTAAGCCATGTAGCCTTATCGAGGAGCCAGACGGCGTGCTATAGCCAGTGCCTATATTAAGAGCTCTCATTTAAAGCCGCTGCCATTTCACATATGCGTGCACACACACACACACACACACACACACACACACACACACGCACGCACACATATATATTGTATATATACACACAAGCAGCGCTCCCAACGAGACCCCCAACCACAGCCATGATGGAAAAACACTGCGCTGTCCAATCCAGAGAAACACGGTGAATCGCGTGTGTAAGAACAATGCCACAGTGTGTAAAGAGAATTCCTCTGCAAATGCAAAACTCTCGAGAGGAGCTACAATGCCAAAACTCCACGCACTCGCACACTCGGCCCTTAGAGGAGAGTCGCGCAAACCCATTTGGGAAATTGTCTTTTTTTTCTCCCTTAAACCATCCTGAAAGTGAGGGAACGGCTGAGTGCGACGCAGCGCAGATCTCCAGGTTTTATGAATCAGTTACAGCAGGACTTTCAGGAACGGATCTGGAGCTCAGCTATGATAAATACCAGGACCGTTCGCAAATTAGCATAAATCTGCAACAGCTGTACGGCTGACAAACACGCTCTTCTACAGAGAAGAAAAAAGGGCTCTTTGTGTTTCTCGCGGTTATGCAACAACAACAGGTAACTGACACCTGAGCACAAAGTGGGCCTTCTGGACTGATCCGGGATCTGATCTCGCAGCCTTTCACACCGGTTTGGGACGGAATTCTTTTGGACCCATGTGGCTTTTAGAAAGCTGGCGTATAAAAGCGCTCTGTCTTTGATCTGGGTTTGGGTCATGAAGCTTTTTGGACTTATCTGGGATCATAACGTTTTTGGACTGATCTTGGATCGGATCTCGAAGGTTTTTGGACCGATCTTGGATCGGATCTCGAAGGTTTTTGGACTAACGTGGGATCGGATAACGGAGATTTTTAGATTTAGCTTTGATTGGATAACAAAAATGTCTGGACTCTTAGATAGGATCTTGAAGCTTTTTGGACTGATCTTAGATCGGAACATGAAGCTTTTTGGACCGGTCTGTGATCAGATCAGAAAGGTTTTTGGACTGATCTGTGATTGGACCATGAAGCTGTCCTGGGATCAGATTACAAAGCTTTTTGGACTGATCTTAGATCGGAACATGAAGCTTTTTGGACCGGTCTGTGATCAGATCAGAAAGGTTTTTGGACTGATCTGTGATTGGACCATGAAGCTGTCCTGGGATCAGATCACGAAGCATTTTGGGCTGAGCTTGGTTCAGATAATAACGTTTTTGGACTGATCTTGGATCAGATCACGAAGATTTTTAGATTTATCTTTGATCGTATAACAAAAATGCATGGACTCTTAGATCGGACCATGAAGCGTTTTACGCTGGTCTGTGATCGGATCACAAAGGTATTTTGGATTGAACAGGGATTGGATCACGAAGCTGATCTGGGATCACATCAAAGCTTTTCCGATTTTTCTTTGATTGGATAACAAAAACGTTTGGACTCTTACTGTTACATCCTATATCTTGAAGCTTTCGGGACTGATCTTGGATCGGATCGTGAAGCGTTCCGGACTGATCTGAGATCAGACTGCGCTGCCGATCTAAAACCGGATCTCTCTGTCTCTGAAACCGATCTGCGATTGGATCACGTGGCCTTTCAGACTGGCCCGGGATCAGCTTGCTGTACCTTTGCCTGAACTGCTCTGTCTGATCCCAGACCAGAGCGTGTAAAAGAATTCTGGGTAGGATGTTTCCATGTTGCATCAGACGAAGCACGTGCTGCGTGTAGGAGTGCTCTCCCTCGCTCGGGCTTGTGCCGTGTAGAGGGCAGCAGAGAGGGAGGAAGCAGCGAATGCGCCGACAACGTAAACAATTCGAATTATAAATCACCATGCGACCTCAAACCACACGACTGCAGACGGATTAAAAGCCATTTGCGTTAAACACGCCGCCGACGAGGAGCTGTTAGCGACCACGCCGTGTAAACATCTTCAACTGACATTTTCAGTGTACACAGTACCGACGTAGCGTGCACTGGCTGTACGCGTACAGCGCGTTATAACTGGTAATATGGTGCACTGTCCAGGGAGCGAATTGAGACACAGCCCTCGTGTTATAATTTCGTACTCTGATAATAATAAGAAGAAGAAGAAGCAGAAGAAGGAGAAGAAGAAGGAAGGGTAAGAGTAATAACACAGACACGTGGCGGTGTGACGGCGAGAGCAGATGAATCAGAGCGCTGAGCTCACCTCTCACTCTCGGATGGAGAACACACTTCCTCTCCAGCGTCCCTCGGCTGCGAAGATCACATCTGATGCTCCTCTGAGTGCGCTCTCATCAGCCGATCCAGATCTGTCACTGAGAACATCACACACAGTTAATCTCCACATACGGGATGCATTTAAACAAACACACACACACACACCACAGGTTTTTAAACTGAGACGGCCATCAGAATCATTTCTCTGTGAGTCGTCTCATTGCGACACAACGCGGAATAAACCCAAAAAACGTGTCCGTGCCTGTACACCACTTCCGTCTCTGTCCTCACACGCGGCGCGGTGTGGCGTGTGCTGGTTCGAAAAGTACGATTTGGCGAGCGAACACGCCCGACGTGGCCGTGTGACACTTTTCCTCGTTTGCAATCGAGGTGTGATGTGTGTGTGTGTGTGTGTGTGTGTGTGTTTTTTTGTTTGGTTTTTTTAAAACCTTGAACCTTTCACACGATCGAAATTGTTTACGACGGTCCCGGAGAACGGTTAAACGTCTTGCCCGCGGAACTTACGAGCGCTCCTACTGATCCGGGAACGGGAAACAAAGAGCAATGGCGAGGGGGGGGGGGGGGGGGGAGAGAAAGAAAGAAAGAAAAAAAAAAAAAGAGTGCAATGTTTTGCCCAGGGTGTCAGCAAACCGAGCCAAACCAAATCAGATCAGAAATACAGTTGAAGTTCTAGAAACACGAGGTGTTGCGCAAACTGAATTTACATAACTGGTGATGGTGCTGGATTAACCCCGACGTTAACTCCGAGCTCGTACCTCGCACACTGATAAACCTTCTTCAAAAAAAAAAAAAATGACATTAAGTTAAAAGAAAATAATAATAATATCGGCGGAGTTATACGGAGTTATCAGCCCACATTCCACAAGCATCCTGGGAATTTGGAGCTCGGCGAGGAGAACATACCAGCACAATGGAAAAATACATAACACAAACAAAACATGCATTCATTTAAGTACAACACAGATCCAGGTTTCCATCCGCTGATTAAACCTCGGGCTCGGGTTAAAAAAAAAAAAAAAAAAAAAAAAGGAAGCGAACTTCAAAACAGAATCAGTATCGAGTGTGTGCTTCATTCCATCAGCGGGTTCACGCGGTTCACTCCGAACTCCACACGTCCTCCGATTATACGCACCTCCGTGTCCCGTTCACCACGTTCTATCGTCTATCATCTGGTCAGGAAAACGTCTGTGTCCGAGTGTAGCGCTCGTCACGATCCGCCGCTTTATCCCTGAACCAAACCTCGCGTATACAACAGAGGTCTCGGTTTAAACGTTAAATGACATTAAAAAAAAAAAAAAAGCTTTTAGACTTATAGACGGTTAAATCGGTGACGTCGCTAATCTCCGGGTCGTATCGGGTCGTGAAAAGTGCAAAGGGAATATTTACACTGAGACTGACGTATTATAGACCCTTCAGAACTTATACATCATAATCACGCTTCTATTAAACCGGGGTGAGTTCGTCTAGGTGAGCGTTCGGCCTGGTTTTATTATATGACTGATGAATCACGAGGGCGAGTCGAAGTCGATGCAAAAACAAACGAGTTTCTTTCGTTTCTTTCTTCTTCTTTTTTTTTTTTTTAGGCAAATATGCCTGAACGTTTTATTTCCAACAGCCTGTGTGAAATAATCAACCGTTTAACACAGTTCTGTTCAAGGAATTATTACAAATACACCTTTACACTCTTTACCAAGATCTATGAATATATATATATATATATATATAAATATACATGAATATACATGAATATGCAAATGTACTTGTCATGTTAAATAGCCAGCTCACGTTCTTCAGAGATTTCAGTGGCTCAAATGTTGGATTTTTATTCCTCGGTACGATTAGACGAGCCGAACGTTTCCGATTAACACGTCTGAAACAGTGATGTTTAAAAAAATATATGTATATATGTAGCCCCGCCCCTAAATCAGCACAAAAAGATCCCAACATGACGTTTATACGATTTAAGATTGACCTTGAAACTTCCTAACGTTTTCGACTTGCCCAGATCCGTACGCGTTTATATTTCACGCTCGTTAAAACGAACGAACGAACGAACGAACGAACGAACGAACGCGCACGTTAAATTTCGTCCCGAGTTAAACCCCTGTCTTATACGTTATACGTCTAATCCCTGTAAAAAATTTCAATAAATGTTTTTTAAAAAAAACGTCCTCTGAGGGATTGAAGTGGAGAACGAAATGAATATTTGGTTCTTAGTGAAGTTAGGTGAAAATAAATGACTGCTTCTGAACCCGCCGCTTTCATCACCATCACGCAAAATCCAGCCGTGACCTTCAATTAGACCGGCGAAGGTCGTTTCTGTGAAGAGCTTTAGAGTGTCCCAGGATCCTCACTTACCCCCAGGATCTACACACACACACACACACACACACTATACTACAATACTGATTTCATTTCACAATAAAGTTCTTTTCCATTAGCGAGTCAAGGCAAACGCATATTTATTAAGAGACGTTTTATTAGATCATCCTTTTATCCGGATCTGATACCGATACTGAAACCGTGTGTATGGACTGATTCCGATATCGATGCTGTTTACTTTAAAATCCACCGAGCTACTACTAAAAGCTGTGAACTAAAAAAAACAAAAAACACTTTCAATGTTTCACATAAAAATCATAATAAAGATCACGTGAACATTTGCAGCAGGGCCGGGCGATACGACCACACACGATCCGCATCGTGATCAATCACGCCACGATACTCTTTCCCCACATATCGAAACATCTTTTAACTTGTGAGTTTGTTAGAAAACCCACGCGTATAAAACGGAACGTTTATTCTTCGAAATATCGATTATATGATATTCCGTGCCATATTGTCCAGCCCCGGCATAAATCCTAAACGTGATAAAAATCGATCCGGACGCTAACGAAACAACCGGTCGAGTCTTTTTATCCCGTGTGTAAACGTACAAACACGCGTGGCGTTTTGTTACAGGACGCGATGTCGCCTCCGTTTCCATTTAATAATCCGCATTTCCCGTCGTATATATATATATATATCCTGTTCAGCGTGGAACAGCGAACGTCTCTGAAGTCACGCTCCGACCCGGACGCTTCCTACAGCCGCTCGAACGGCGTCGTTGTACAACACGGATAACGCTGCATCACACGGGCAGATATTCACATTCATCCTTTTCTCTTTCTTTTTCACCAACGATTGAATCATCTCCCCTCTTCTTCCCCTCTGAACAGTGCGCCCGTGTGTTCGCGGCGTTTCCCAGGCCGGACGTCTCCTTCAGGACTCGGTGTAGGGCCTTATTTAGTATAAGTGCGCGGCCATGAAAGGGCTTTCTCGTCCGTTTCAGGCTCGAGCCCTTACATCGTTTCCAAATACTGTACATCTGTTTCCCGCACAATGACAGGCACCTGCTAACGTGAGCACGGGGAGAGTCATCAAGGTTACACTGATCAAGGTTATACTTATGAATGCGTGCAAGGTTAGAGTTATGAATGCATGAAATATATACAATTTCCCTTCATTATATTCCCTTCGAGTAAATAAATCAATTCATTTTTTTATCGTTTCACGTTAATTAAAAATGTCATCGAGCACAGACTGGCGAGCGTAAACAACACTAATATATATACACACATATATATATATATATTTATTTTCTAGAACAATCCGGACCCTCGTAAAGCTCTGGGACACGCGTACAGTACACGCATGACGTATACTATATACTACAGGTGTTATATAGTATAAATTAGAGCGGAAATTACGATTTAATGAACTAGACAGAAGATTTTCTGCATCATATCGCTGGGAAATTAGCATGCTACGATCGTAATGCCACACAATATACAGCGAAACCAAATCGCCGAACCGGTTTAATGGACAAATCTTCCGCAAAACGAACCGTTTGGCTTTCAGATTATCACTGAACGGAAACTAAAGAAAAAGGCAGAGAAACAGAGCTCGTTTGCATATCGCGACACTTCTGCAGTGTGTGACGTACGAACCGTTTAACGGTCTATACCGCGCCAGTAAAAATCCAGCGAAGTGCGAACCAGGATCTTAACGAGTCGCGTCAAAGAACAAACTCCGACGGAGCACTTAAGAGAGCTGCGGGAATCCTACTTGTGAGGGATCCGGTTTTAGAGTCCACGCTGAGACGTAGCGCGCTACTGATGATGTACCGGGACCGCTGAGACGTGGAGCGAGGGAGGCTTTTTGGACGAGGCCGAGTTAGAAATGTTTTAGTGCCGAGTGAGAGTTTTTCGAAGGGGGTGGATGACGACGGGTTCGAATCCCGGCGACGCCGCGGACGTCCGAGAGGGCAAAAACCTTTCTCTCTGTGTGTGAGGGGCGTTACTCTTTCTCTCTCTCCTGTCAATCAAGGCGACGCTAGCCAATCGTCGGCATCCCTCAGCCTGTGTATGCGGAAGAGGGCCGAGTGTCCTGGAGGAAGCATGCGTTAGCCTTCACGCTTCCTGACTGTTAGCTGATTTACATACATACATACATACATACATAAATAAATAAATAGTAAACATCTCTAAATAACTAAACCAAAAACCATACTTTTTCTATATTTCCGATATTTCTATATTTTCCGAGCAGAACCTTGTAGAGCCGAGAGTACCGCAATTAATCGTGAAAGTACCGTGTTTATTTTGAAACGTATGAAAATAATTCCGGAGAACGTTAACACTGCAAACGCTTTAATCCGGATTAAAAGCCTTTAATCCAGATTGTTTAGTCGTGTTCAGTCCGTACAGGATTTCGCAGGATTTTTTTTTGTGTGCTTTTGTTTGCGTTAAACTACTCGAAGTGGCGAAATCGCAGCTGCGTGAAACTGTCTTTCGCAGCGATGTTTGTCGGTAAACGAGACCTTTTAGCCGTACTCACGTTCGACGCACGTGAAGCTCAGAGGGCTCCGGCCCGGACCTGCGGAAAATCTGCGGTCGTTTTGAAAAACGTTCCTCGGGATGCCGCGGCGTTTGCTTGATTCCGCGTCCGTTTCTGCGACCGCAAAACGGCGTAATCCTGGAGGGGCCGTCGTCTAATCCCGGCTCTCGTCTCTCGCTGTTTTATCACATTTTTCACCATTCGTCGTCATTTCTCGTAGCTTCACTACACATAAACACGGTCGACTGTTCCGTTACTGCCGCGGTCTAATGTTTTACTTTTTAAAAAACGTTACGCACCGATGGAAAAGTTCTCTACAGGTCAAGAATACCGCTGCAAAATAAAACTCACACAGTGCCACCGTACACGGTTTTCTTCCGGGTACGCTTTAGCCGGAGTTTTCTGCCTGTGAACGATATCGTAGGTTTATAAAAACAAGTTTTACTTTTTATTTCAGATGAACTTGACTTCTAGGCCGTGGTTACAGCTGGTTGGCCTGATCACATGACAGGAAATTAAATAATCAGATCTTTTAAAAAAATATATTCTTTTAGAGCTTCACCTGTTTTGTAAACCATACGCTAAACCTCGAAAATGTCTTCCTCCACATATGCGAAGACGCACACACGCGCACACACTCACACGGAGAACACTAGGTGACAGCTATACATCCTTCAGTACGAAAGTCGATATCCTTACATTACCTTTTCTTCCATTTCCTTTGAAATGGGCTTAAAGTTTTTAGAAAAATGCAACGCTTTTAATAGCGTTTTTAATATCCTGCTTTAAAGGAAATTATACTTCGTTAATAAGCGAGCCTTTGAGGAGTAATCCGAGTGGTCCACTTTTATCCAATAAACATCCTAAGTCCCCTAAGTGGCTGAGTCACCATCACGCTCGAGGTGTTTCCAAGTTTATTTGCCCGACAGCGACGACACACACCAGCGTTCAGATCCGAACCTTAATTAACCACCGCAAACGTTTAATCCATAATGGTAATTTCTTTTAAAAACAACAAAACAAAAATGAACCTGTTTAAACGGGGAACTGGAAGTGTATCTGGACGTGCGTGACGTTTCCGTGATGAGAAGAAACCCGGGCGCGGACGGGTTAAACGAAATGAATATTACGTATCTGTGTGTCAGAGAGACAGGGACTTCGTGGAAATGGCTCACGCAATCAATTAAAATCCAGCTGATCGGCTCGTTTCAGCCACGCAGCGTGTGCGACACGCCGACTTTCACGTCGTCACACGTCTCTCAATAAACACCGCGTCCTAAACGACGTCGATGCCAAAGAGTTTTTACGCTCACCGTTCCTGCTTTTCATTTAAGGCCCGGGTGTGACACGAAAAAATAAATAACACGGTTAATTATATAAATGGCTAATAAACCCGGGCTGTAGAAAGAAATGAAGTGTATTGAGATGAGTTTGCAGAGTGCACAGTGTATTCACTGCTTTAATGAGAAACTTATATAAAAAGATTCTTTATTTTTTAAAAAGCTACTGTTTTTATCCGGCAGTAAGAGAGAGGCTTTAATGCTTAAACATAATCAGAATATTACCGTGACCTGTCTGAATTGCGCAGTAATGCTATCAACCGCTGACCTTGGTACAGGTGTAGAGAAAGAAAAAAAAAGAACAAAAAAAAAAAGAAACAAAAAAGCTTTAAAGGGTGGTCTACGGAGACATTTTTGTAAGCGTGTACTTTACTCTAGCTTTAAACAGACTGATCTAAAGCCGAACATAAGCACGGAGTACCACACACACGCATTGCTACATACATGTACTATATACGCCGATCGGCCATAACATTAAAACCACTGACAGGTGACGTGAAGAACGCTGATTATCTTTAAAATGGCGCCCGTTGGGGGGGTAACATTATTAGGTAACGGGTGAATATTCAGTTCTGGAAGTTGACGTGTTGGAAGCAGGAAAAATGGGCAAGTGTAAGGATCTGAGAGACTTCGACAAGAACCAGATTGTGATGTCTAGACGTCTGGGTCAGAACATCTCCAAAACAGCAGGTGTTGTGGGATGTTCCCGGTGTGCAGTGGTTAGAACCTACTAAAAGTGGTCTGAGGAAGGAGAACCGGAGAACCGGTGAAGGGTCACGGAAGCCCAAGTCTCAGTGATGCGTCCGGTCCGATCCCACAGAAGATCTCCTGCAGCACAAACTGCTGAAAAAGTTGATGCTGGTTCTGATAGAAAGGAGTCGGAACACACGGAGCGTCACAGCTTGCTGCGTATGGAGATGTGTAGCTGCAGAGCGGTCAGAGCGCCCATGCTGACCTCCTGTACTCCACCCAAATCTCCTACAATGGGCATCAGAACTGGACCATGGAGCG
This sequence comes from Ictalurus furcatus, assembly GCF_023375685.1. NCBI lineage: Eukaryota > Metazoa > Chordata > Actinopteri > Siluriformes > Ictaluridae > Ictalurus > Ictalurus furcatus. Next base: position 18,953,060 of record NC_071282.1, read on the forward strand.
ATGGGAGAAGGTGTCCTGGTCTGATGAATCGGGTTTTCTTTTACATCACGCGGAGGCCGGGTGCGTGCGTGTCGCTTACCTGGGGAAGAGGTGGCACCAGGACGCACTGTGTGAAGAAGGCGAGTCGGTGGAGGAAGTGCGATGCTCTGGACAATGTTCTGCTGGGAAACCTCGGATCCTGGCATTCATGTAGACGTTACATTGACACGTAGCCCCTACCTAAACACTGCTGCAGACCGAGTACACCCCTTCATGGTCACGGTGTTCCCTAATATGTGTCCTCTTTCAGCAGGATAATGCTCCATGATACACTGCAAAAATAGTTCAGGAACCGTTTGAGGAACACGACAAAGAGATGTTGACTCGGCCTCCAGATTCCCCAGATCTCAATCCGATCGAGCGTCTGTGGGACGTTCTGGACAAACAAGTCCGATCCACGGAGGTCCGACCTCGCGATTTACAGGACTTAAAGGCTCTGCTGCTAACGTCTTCCAGAGGTCAGACCTGTTTTGGCGGCACAACGGGAGGGGGACCTACACAATATTAGGCAGGTGGTTTTAACGTTATGGCTGATCGGTGTAGACTACTACAGACACGCATGACTACACACGTGTACTATATAGAGTAATACATACATGCCTTATTACCTATACGTATTACATAGCTGACATGGGTGCCTTATTGCCTATGGAAGATATAGACTGCACAGCTTATATCAAAATTTAGATTGTAATACTCTAATATAGATCACCACATACACATATTATACTTATGCATTATATATATATATATATATATATATATATATATATATATATATATATAACAACACACACGCATTAGCTATTACATATATGTATTATGCAGATTACTACATAGACACATTAACAGCCACATGCATGATATAGATTATTACATATACGTATCATATAGACGACACGTACGTGTTAAAGAGATTACTCCATACGTACACTCTCACCTACATTTATGATATAGATTATTACATACATGCGTTATTACCTATGTATAACAGACTGTTACACACATACGTTATATAGATAGCACGCATGCCTCGTTACTTATATATTCTACCTTAATATGTCTACATTTATAAATTAATATACGCGTGCATTAGCTATAAGATTATTACACGCAAGCGTTATTTCCTACACGCACTATAGGTAGTTACATACGTGTTACGAGCCTATATGAGCGCAGGTGTGTGCCCTTGAGAAATTTCTCAAACAGCCGCGGGCGGAAAAACGCAATATCGATATCTCTAAACGGCCGCGACCTCGTCGACGCCGACACGTGAAAGTGGTGCGGACGTGGGGAAAGAACGCGTCCTTAAGCGCGACGTGTGAGGATAAGCTGAAGAGTCCGAGTGACTTTTATTTGAACTCGGACGAGACGTCGGCGATAATCGTGTCGATATCGATACCGTATAGATGGGTAGTCGGGTAATATCGGCGTGGACGTTTTGGCTGTGTTCTAAATCGCGGGTTTTAAATGTGAAAAACGTCACGGAAGGATTGACTTTTTTTTTTTTATTTATTTCACTCAACATATTGCTGCTTTTCTCAAAAAAACCGTAATGTTAAGTCTCTCCGACGCTATTAGACGGTTAAAACTGGAATATTATCCAGCACGTGCCTAGTATATTTCATACAAGACGTCATGTACGTTTAGCTTTAACGAGGTTAGACGTTCTTTAGCGAAAAATGTGTGAAAGGTCTTAGTGAAAGCTTACCGGTTATTCATTTCTATTTTCATGAATCAACTGGCTCATGAATTTAAAGAATTTACTGTAATAAAAAAAATTTTTTAAAAAAACAACGCTGAAATAAACCTAATCAGAATTAAAAATGGGCTCTAATGTTATAGATGTCATGTGTATAGAATCTGAATTTATAGCTTTGAAATATACGGGACAAGGAATTTGTGCAACATCACATCGACGTGGCTACACACACACACACACACACACACACACACACACACATGCATCGCTTTCCAAGAACCTGCCACGCACGAGAAGCTACAAGTCCGAAACCCAACGAGTCCATAAAGTCAGTTTCATTTACAAAAAACAAAACAGAACAAAATCCCGATTCAACACGATAATAATAATCTCCGACACAAGCTGCTTTCATGAATCCATATAAAAGACTTTTGTATTTTGTCTTTTGTACACACGAGTAACATTTATAGTTGCAGTGTAGGAAAACGTACCAAAAATAAAAACCCTATAAAAAAAAAAAAAAAAACCCTAGTAACACGAGTCTTATTTATTTCCTGTCCTCTGGTCGACTGCGTTAAATATTAATTAATAATTCGGTGTCAGGAAGCGGATGGCTGCGTGGCCCGTGTCGGCTCAGACGCGCAAAAAAAAAACAAAAAAAAAACTGCTGGAGAATTATCATCTGGATAAAGTGGGAATATTGAAGATACGAGATTTGTAATACTGCCAAGAAAAGATCGCTCTGGGGATGTTCGTCTTGATACATTTTTTATTTTAAGTCAGAGCGGCTGTGACCTTTGACCCTTGTACGGATGACACGCACGCACACACACACACACACACACACACCCACGTCTTCATCCACTAGTAAAAAAAAAAATACGAGTGGTAAACTTTTTCCAAACCTATTTTAAGGTCTTCAGGCTTTTTCGGGACACTCGACTCGATACGGAGTGCAGATGGTCGGACTTTTCCCGCTGTAATGACCTCTGACCTGGAGGTCGAAACGTGGCCCGTGTGCCCATGTTGGGTTTTTTTTTTATATCGCAATGTTTCCCTGACTTTCTCCACGCTGTTTTACACCATCACAATACCCACAGCGTTTCAAACTGAACCAAGGACAAACCTTCCTGCTCTCCTTCACCGAGAGGAACGTGTACGAGGCGACAAACCATCAAAACAAATCGACGAACCCAATCGTATGAAATAAACATAAGCCTGGTGACACTTGTCTTCTTTTATGCGCGTGAAAACCGGTTGCTAAATGTTTCCCCTTGGAGTTTTAATTATTTTATTTTTTTTAAACGGCACGTATCGCGAACAAACAAACAAGATGCATAAAAATATTCAAATATAACTCGACAATCCGATATTCTGAATGAACCACATCGACGTCTAACCTGTGACTCTCTCTCTCTCTCTCTCTCTCTCTCTCTCGCGCTCTCTCGCGCTCTCTCGTTCCCGACAGAACTATTTCACTCTTTCGCTACAGGATCGTTCAGAGTTAAAGATAAAGAACATGTGCTCGGGGTGGGGGGAAAAAAAAAGGGCCTGTATTTTATTAAACCAACACACACACTGCACAGGCCTAACACTTCCTTCTGTGGAGTTATGAGTGCTGTTAAAACGCATCAGTGTGATCGGATACATGTGTCTGGGATACTGAACGTGTCTGATCTATGTTTTGCTCGACCCGGCTCGAGGGAGACGTAAATATATAAGTGTATAAATGTAAAAAAATTAAATAAATAATGTAAAAGTATGATTCGAGGTCACGAATGTTAGAGGCTCTTTTTTTTTTTTTTTTTTATTCGAGTCTGATCGAGGAAAAGTTACAGAAGGACAACACCTGGTGAAAACAACAACAACAACAACAGATAAACAAAAAAAGCAAACATTACACAGCGATGTAGTAGAGTGTGGGTTTTAGTGAGAATCTGAGAAATATTCATCGCCTCATGATGATAATAATAATATTACTACTACTATTATTACTACTACTACTACTACTAATAATAATAATAATAATAAGAGGAATAGAAGCAGTGCTAATAATTACAGCATGTAGTCTATGACATGATCTCTTTATACTTTATCCTCTGGTGTAGAAATAGAAATGCTGAAAGTGTGTAAAAGACTGAAAGAGAAAAACACCAGAGCGGACACGTGGAACCGGACAGCACTGATTTACCCGCACCTGTTCTCTCACTTTATCACACAAAAAAATAACACAAATCTAAAAAAAAATTATTATAATAACAACAACAATAATAATAAATCCTCCTACGAGACATTTATCATCCGAAATCCGAAATCTGCTCAGACACCAGATCTCAAATTTCAAACGTATTCATTGCTTTGTGTCGTTAATAAATCCGTTTTAAGCCATCTGACCCACTTTCTGTCCTCTCTTTAAGCCGAGCTCCACTCCACACACACTCACTCACACACACACACACACTCTCTCTCTCTCACACACACACACTCTCACACACAGCTCGATTTTTTTACTTTTCCCGCATCCACAGCCTTTCATTTCCCTGCCTCGTGTTGAGGAAGATGGGCTACGTGTTGGATAAATCAGTTTAAATCTGCCGAAATGTTGTTAGCTATGTGCTAATTTCATTCCTCGGGCTGAAATATCCTGACCAAAAAAAAAGAGAGAGAGAGAGAGAGAGAGAGAAAGAGAGTCTGAGTCTCCTCTTCTGCTCCTGAGGCACTTTTTTTGGACTCCTCAGCTCCTCAGCTCCTCAGCTCGATTACGTTTTGGTTTTAGTATTTTCAGATATTATTTTTGGTGCTCAGGGAAGGGTGTAAAGCATGTGACAGGGGTTTAACTACACACACACACACACACACACACACACACACACAAATCATTTAAAAAAAGAAGAAAGAAAAAAAGAAGCAGTCGACAAAAATGTGAAGGAGGAGGAGAAGTTAGCTTGGAAGGAGAAGAAGGAGAAGGAGAAGAAGAAGGAGAAGAAGGAGGAGGAGGAGGAGGAGAAGAAGGAGGAGGAGGAGGAGAAGGAGAAGCCGCTAGCTAGCTGCATCTATAATACTAGCTTTAATATTAGCGTTTAGATTGATTCGATTTAGCGACCACTTTCTGTCTCAGGAGCTTTATCACACTCGCGTTTTTCTTTAGGAGCAATGGCATAGCAGACACCTTTAATACAACACACACACACACACACACGCACGCACACGCACGCGGGCACAACAGCTGCATACTTTCATATTAAATTCACAGAGAACAATACAAAACCCCCAGCCAACATCCATCTCTCCTCTTCCATCACATCCATCCTGTCTCAGGTTATTCCACAAACCACAAACCCACCGGGAGCACGTGCAGCTCACAAACTCAAAAATAAAAATAAAATAAGATAAAGATTTTTTCATGCAATTTTTATTTTCAATTAAGAGAGATGTGTATAGTCTATGAGCTAATCCAGGGGTATACTGAGCGCGCGCTATTATAATAATAATAATTATTATTATTATTATTATTACGCTCAGCATGGATGTCCCCGTGAATCTCTGAACACATTTCGGCCCCTAAAACTGAATGAATATTAAATCCAGCTACAAATAATAATAATAATAATAATAATAATAATAATAATAATAATAATAATAATAATAATAAACACTCATACACTCGGGAGAGCGCGCGAGCGTCTAAACCTTAATATAAACAACACATCAAAAGAACTCGGATTTTCTACGTTATCTGTAATAAACGCACGCGCTCACATCCGAATCACGCTCGGGTTTACCGGAGTGTTGGCTTGTTTGTTTGTCTGTTTGTTTGTTTATGTGAGGATTTGACTTGACGGGGTGATTGCTAATTTTTCTTCCTTTCTTCCTTTGATTTGAACCAGCGTTCAAGAAAGTAAACAAACTAGTGCTTATAAGCGCAAATTTCTCTAAAGTTCCTTCAAACCTCGGATCTCTTCCGTACGCGAAATAAATCCGACTTCTAAAAAAGGACAGGCGGGGGGGTTAAATAAAAAATTTAAAAACAAAAACAACAACAACAACAAAAAAAAAAACCCAACAAGAACAACCAAAGCATCATGAAGTTGAAGTTTGCCTTATTTACCCCTGACATGAGTGTATAGCGTACGAGTGTGTGTGTGTGTGAGAGAGAGAGAGAGAGAGAGAGAGAGTGTGTGTGTGTGTGTGAAAGTGTGTGCATGCCATTTTTGAGAAAACAGCCCGACACAGATAATATTTAACACCCTCCCTCTATCTCTAGCTCTCTCTCTCTCTCTCTCTCTCTCTCGTTTCTTACCTTTTCTTTTTCTCCGCTGGCGACAGCGTTTCACAGCTTTCTCCGGTTTTAATTGTCTTCCTTATCCGGACAAGGTTGGACTTTTCTTCCTTTTCCTTTTTTTTTACATTTAGTATTTTCCCTTACTTTGTTTCATGTCTCACTTCCATCTTCTTTCATCTCATCAATAAACACACGCTGCAGCCTACCTTCGGAGAGGAGGAGGAGGAGGAGGAGAGAGGGAGAGAGAGAGAGAGGGAGAGAGAGAGAGAAAGAGGGGAGACCTCGGCCACTTTCAGCGCTGCCCTCCCATTATTCCTCCGCCATTGGTCGGAGACGCGATCAGGACACGCCCACTTCTAACTGCGATTGGGACACAGCCGCGGCGGGGTTATGCTAGGCTAACGCCGTGTGCTAAAAGACAGGATCCGACACAAACCACTTTACCCCAGTCGCAGAGTAAGCACGCCCTCCCATTTTTATTGTATTTATTTATTTATTTATTTATTTTGGAGGAGTGTCTTCATTGTGGATCTGAAAACGAAACCTCATTTTAACGTTTTGGTTCTATCTATCTATCTATCTATTTATTTATTTATTTATTCATTCTTTACCTCAGGTCAGAAAGGATGTCACGTCACTCGGTCATTCGTCGCTTTTATTATTATTATTATTACTATTACTATTATTATTATTATTATTATTATTGTTTGTTTGTAATGTTTTTAAATTTGCACACCTTTGTGGGCACGTGACCCGCTTTATTTATAGAAAAGTGTCACGCCTTTTAATAAGACACCTGTGATCATATTTATAAACAATAATATACTAATAAAACTCAAATGGAGTCCCTCTGTCCCGTCGTTGAGGTACACGGGGGCAACGGTCACTCGACTGACACACACACACACACACACACACACACACACACACACATATATATTTATATACATACATATTCACGCGCGCACGCACACGTACGTCATTAACCGTTACTTTAGATTGGGCGCGTGCCGCGTCATTTAAAATTCACCGCGCGCTCTGCGCTCGCGCATTGGGTTACACTGCTGCCTGTCAAATTAAAAACAGGGGTTTTTTTTTATTTTTTTATTTCCACCCAAACCACCAACAAGCTAGTCTGCCCTTCCTTTAAACCGTGCCTCCTCTACTTTCTACGCATTTCTATTTTCTCATTTATTTATTTAATTCTTTTTTTTTTTTCCCTTCTTCCTTCCCTCCCCCCTCGACGTCCCCAGCTGACCTCGAGGCGACGTAAGGGGAACGCTCGCGCTCTGGTCGACCAATCGGAGCGAGAGGACGCGCGCGGAACTTTGTTTTGCGTTCTCCAATGGATTTACAGCGTCGTAATGACGGACACCAAATTAATGCAATAGTGCTGCCCCGATCTAACCACCTACACCCCCCAACACACACACACACACACACACACACACACACTCCCCCCCGTAACCCCCACCCTCTCTTGTCTAGACAGTGACAGGTGTGTGTGTGTGTGTGTGTGTGTGTGTTGAAGTCTCCAGTCTAGACCAGGAATAATTACTCTTTCACACTGTTTTTTTATGTTGTTGTTTTTTTCCGCGTAACTTACACACCACTAATGCATACATATGCTAATTTTTTTTGGAATCGTTTTTTTTTTTTTTTTTTGCACAACATGCTACAAGGAGATCGTGTTTTAGCCACACAAAAATACGGCATTTCAATAAAAACACCATTTCGCGACACGTTATTACAGGTGACAGGCGAATGAGTCGCACATCTGAAAATAAAACACACACCAAACAACTGAACCGTTTTCACCCTGACCTTGACTTCCGGGTTTAGCAATAAAAATAAATAAATAAAAAATCGGTCACATCAAACATTCGCTATTGTTTTCATGCCACCATGATTGTTTTAATAATCTACTACTTAGTACGGAAGTGTGCGACACACACACACACACACACACACACATACAAACATATACATATACATACAGGGTCTGGCCGGTTGTCATGGTAACAGTGATTCCCGTAGTAGCCCCTTAAACGGTTAGCTAGCTAGCCAACGCCTACTAACTACCACAGGTGGGGTATTTTTTATAACCTACTTAGTATGTTTAGCAAACGATTTGGACCGTAACCTATATATTTTGTTGAATCTGCGCTCCCTCTGCCGGATTAAGCCGTGAATAACAGCGGGGTTTTTTCCCAATTATTCTTCTTTATTACCTCTCTCTCTCTCTCTCTCTCTCTCTCTCTCTCTCACACACACACACACACACACACACTCTCTCTCTCTCTCTCTCTCTCTCACACACACACACACACACACACACACTCTCTCTCTCTCTCTCTCTCTCTCACACACACACTCTCTCTCTCTCTCTCTCTCTCTCTCACACACACACACACACACACACACACACTCTCTCTCTCTCTCACTCTCTCTCTCTCTCTCTCTGCCTCGGGTTCACGGAGGGACACGAGCACCGTCTGCCCTACATAACACGCGCGCGCCGTGATGTCATCTGAGGACGACGGTGTAACCTAGAAACGGCGATTTTCTTCTTCTTCTTTGCCTCTGTAATCTTATCACTGTGTTTCATAAAGTGATTTTCACTTCATAAAAAAAAAACATGAACTATTTTTTTTTAAGTATTTTTTTTTAAATATTGAAATATATTGAACTGTACCTCTGCGAGGTTAATCAGATTCCTCAGATCACAACAAAGTAGTCCAAGTCAAGTTTATTTACCATTTACACTATACTTGGTCAAAAGTTTGTGTACCCCTGCCCTAACCATCACACACATATGAGCCTGCTGAACATCCCGTTCCAGATTTATTCCCCTTTTTGCTGTTATACAATAATGCGCTCGACTCTTTCTTCTGGGAAGGTTTTCCACTAGCTTTTGGGGCGTGGCTGTGGAGATTTGTGTTCATTCAGCTACAAGGGTGTTAGCGAGGTTGAGGTCAGGCGCTGATGTTGTGATGGTGAGGAGACTCCAGTTCCAGTTCTTCAGTCGGGTTGAGGTCAGGGCTCTGTGCAGGACCCTCCAGTTCTTCTACCTTCTTCCAACCCTCACACACCACGTCTTCATGGAGCTCGCTTTGTGCACAGGGGCAGTGTTCGGGCCTCTTAGTTCCACTGAGGGGAAACTGTAGCCTACTCTACAGCGTACAAACACGTTCTATAGGCCTACAACTGTGTGCTTCAAACTTTGTGGTAACAGTTTGGGGAAGAACCACATGTGGGTGTGATGGTCTGGGGTTTCCATACTATTGTGTTTACACTGAAATGCTTATAGCAAGGCTCAGGTAATTGTTTACATGCAACAGATTAGAGAAACTAGACACACACACACACACACAAAAGGAAATAAACAAATACACTAAAGTAAGGCGCAAAGTGAGCAATTGACAAAGGAGATGAACTGGCTATATAACTATATAACATTTATATATAATAAAATAATATTAAATTATTTTTCTTTCCTTTTAAAAAAATGTCAAATGTCCATTTTATATGTTAGTAAAAATGAAAGATTATTATTATTATTATTATTATTATTGCACAGATTTTATCATGAGTATAGTTAAACTATTTAATTATTATTTATACGTTTAACTATTAAATACATTAAGCAAGTTAGATGAAAAGTATATATAAATATATATATAATATAATATATATATTTTTAAAGATGAACATTTCACTTATATTCAGTTAAGACTTTATTGACTGATATATGATGTGATATTGTATAATATTATTTTTTTTTCACACTGTTTACTACAGTACTACATGATTTTGAGCTCCACTTTTCTTTATATAAACGCATACTCCAGGCCCTAAATAAAGGGTCTAAATGAGATTCAATCCGGGAATTTTATTTTATTTCCGCATTCCTCGTGCCTAGAGATTTGAAACCGTTGACCGTTAAACACGCACGCGCACGTGTTAGTATGCAAGTGCGCGATTTGAAATTTAAAAAAAAAAAAAAAAACCACCACGTCGGTATCTTGTTACACTAATGACATCATCCAAGTCTCTCGTGCGCGGTTGCCAGGGGTTACAGCCTGACATTTCAGTCGCTATAAACAAACCTGCAGGAAGCCAAACTGTGAAGAACACCGTGTTTCTGTGGTTTTATTTAATTTCGGAATCAACTCGTCGCTTTAAAGCGATCATAATTAGTGTGAAAGGGTAACCTACTTCATTACAATACCTTAACTGAAGACAGAGTGACACATTACGTTAGTTTTATTGAAATAATCCAGTCAGGGTTGAGTATTTAGAAGAAAAGTTCTCAGCTAATCACTTTTGGGGATTTTTTTTTTTTTATGAATTTTTTTTTTACAGTCGGAAAGACTTTTCACCTTTATCATGGCGGATTCAGATGTAGGTACCGCGGAAAAAGCGGACAGCTCTGCAGACCCGTATGAGAGAGCAGTGAAGTATCTGGAGAGCCATAACATTCTGCAGATATTTCAGGTAGGAGAACGAGTGCCGTTATCCTGACGATACGGGTTTATTACAATCCCAAACGTGTGAGGTGGAAACTCTGTCATCGCTGGGAACGCCCGTTTATTATTCAGAAATCGTAGCAGCGTTTTATTGCCCGATAAAGCAGTCCTGCACAAGATTAAAGCGTTCCTGAATTCAAAAATCAGTGTTTAAGAGTTGTTGGGGTTTTTTTTGTAATGGACACTAATATGACAGGATATGTAGAAGAAAAAAAAATGATGTTGGAGATATCACTTTTACAGTTCTAGTTATCACTTCAGGGGAAACAAGCGAAATCTTCCATGACTCATCTCGCACTAGTCTTGTGTTCGTCCAATTACATGCTCTCTAGGACGTGTATGTCCCGCCCGAGGGGGCGTGTCTTGCTCTACAGTAGCAAATTAAACATTAGCATTAAACATTCCCTTTCCCAGCTCAGAATAAACGATTGGAGTTGATTCATTCGGAAGAGGGTGGAGTTTGTGTGAGTGCGTATCTAATGGACACTCCTCGAAAAAATAACCCTAACCCTAATCTCAACCCTCTTTGGGCTGTTTAGTGTCAGAACGTCGCTACTTCAGACTGATGGAGAATTCTGTCCTTGTACAACATCAGGGATTCTCCATCAGTAAGAGTCTCCCGGCGGCGACCCTGCGGCTCTCCGTCACTGTCGGCACCTCTGGCGTCCGACCTCGTCTCGAGCACATCGTCTCGTCTCATTGTCTAGGACAGCGGTTCTCAAAGTGGGGTCTAGGGACCCCAGGGATCCGTGAAACATAGCCAGGCGTCTGTGATTTATTTATTTATTTTTAGTTTTGTTACTGTAGTGGAAATCACAACCACATTATATCAACGTTATTATTTTGATGGGTCCAAGCACCAAAGTCAACTCGGACCTCACGTGTTCTATCAACGAACGTTGGAATAGAAAGCTCTACGGCTCTAATAAATAGAAATAATATTACTCGACAAATTGAAATAATGTTCATGAAATAAATTCGTACGGGGGGGGGGGGGGGGGAGGGGTCTGTGGAAGGATTGTTTTTCAGTTAAAGGGGTCCCTGGCTGCCGAAACATTCAGAACCCCTGGTCTAAGATATTGTCCTGGTTAAAGTGAAAGCAGCTGTGAGAAATCCTCCACAGCTGAGAAAAGACTGCGGTTAGACTCTTCTCCGTATCGAGCTAAACTACCGTCAAGTGTGTTTGAACCGGGCGGGGCTGTGCCGTATCTCGAACACTATTGGCTGTCGTGTGAATCAGTCAACACGCCATCACCCTGACTTCCTGTTTCAAAGGACACACGCTGAATCAGATCACAGTCCTCAAACCGTTTCAGGAGGACTTTAACTGTGGTCTAAATGAAAATGAGAATTTTGTTTCAGCAACGCTTTCGAGGAAATTATCAGGATGCGAGACGTCCTAGTCACACCACAGCCAGAAATCATCGGCGAGATCATAAGCAGGTCTGCTGTACGCCGAGCGAGCCCGGGTTATTACTCATCTCATTTTCTCATTTTCTCTCTTTTTTTCTCTTATCAGGAAATCACAGAGAGCCTGGTTTACGACAGACCTGATGACCCCCTGCAGTTTATGTTAGAGCAGGTACACATGGATGTGTTATGAGTTCCCCAGGCAGCTCAGATATTTGTACATCACAAAGCATTTGCAGTGATGGATGTCCACCGACCCAGTGATTTAGCCCATAATTTACTTCATAATTGCTAAAAAAAAAAAGAAAAAAAAAGAAAAAAGCAGAATTATTTGCCAAAAATCCACAACGCAGACGTGTTCAGTTCCAACCCCAGTCCCATACTTCTTATTTAACCAGATCAGCCGCGTTTCATCCGAATCTGAATTCTGCCAGAAGCAGAAGGCGGATATTTAGGAACACGGTTGGTGATTAATAGCCTAAACTTTCGCGAAACAGTCCCTCAGAAACGTTCAGACGTTTGTTGTCTGACGTTTTTTTTTTTTTTTTTAGTTTTGCACTGGAGCTTCACGATTCATGAATCTGACAAGTAATGGACGTGTATCTCACCGACAATATCCCAAATTCCTCCACAAATCTTCACGTATCTCCATCAAACCGCAGCGTTAGGCTTCGTAATCGTATTTGTTTAGATGGCCTACGGGGCGGAGTGATCCCCAATACAGGATGCTGATATAGGGCTGGGCGATACGACGATACGATACAATATCGTCATAAATTATATCACAATACACTTACGCTGAGATATCGAGGTATCGTGATACACTGAGATATCGAGGTATCGTGAGAGCTTCTTCTTCTAATTTTTCTTAGACGGCATTTTACCAAATCTGACTGGACGCAGCTAATTTGATGGTACACATTTTATACTGAACCTCTTTTAAAAGTTACAATGTTTATAATTTTTTCATCTTTTTCAGTTCAAAGTGACTTATTTTGGTAAACGACTGTAAAAGGTTTTTATTTAGTGACTTACTGTTGTGCTGGCGGTTGGTGAGCAAAGCTATATATCGTGATACTCATGTATCGTAAAAATGTTTTCACGTACCGCGGTACGGTATTCCTGTCATATCGCACAGCCCTAGTGCTAAAGAACAAAGCAGGTGTGGGAAAGCTAGCCTCGGATCCTGAGCTCGGCTTCCTGTCCGTGTGGAGTTTCAGTGCATGTGCGCCCCGTGTCCGTGTGGGTTTCATCCAGGGTTTTTCCAGTTTCCTCTCACCTTCTAAGTAGGTGGATCGGTGATGCTAAATCACCTCTAGGTCTGAATGTGCGTGTCAGTGTCCCACAATACACCGCTGTCTCATCCAGGGCGTATTCCCGCCTCACACTCAGGGACGATCCCGGGATAGACTCCGGATCCGGCACCATCCCGACCAGCCACGGAAGATTAGTGAAGGATAGAAAAAGAGGACGGACGCCCCCGTTAATAAACCTTACGTTAGTGTCGTTCGGCTCCACGCTGAAGTTCGGTTGATGTTTACAGACGACAGGAAGTCCCACTGTGTCATAAACCACATCAGCACATTTGGAGAACTGGATGCGGTTTGAGGCGGATATTAACACCAGAGGTGCCAGCTGTGGCATTTTAAGATTTTTGGCCTGTTGCTATGGCGATACAGGAGACATCTAAAAACTAAGCCTCTCTGCTTTCCCAGACGAAGCAGCAGTCAGATAAAGAAACGGAGATCAAATTTGCACCGCCGATTCAGAGGAGGGGAAAGGACGCACGGCGGACGCGTTCGCTTGCAGCAGCAGTTCGTTTCGCTTCACATCGGTGAACTCTGACGTGTAAATTCACAAGCCAGTAGAAAGCACAAAGACGGGACCGACGACCGTTGTTTTTTTCTGTTTTCTTTAAGGGTTTTTGTGCAAAAATTCCTTTTTTCTTCTTCTTAGTAACGTTGTAAAGTAATTTCTGTTATGTGTGAGCTACATTCATCTCATAGCTCCAGTACGAAATAAATAAATAAATAAATAACAACAACATGGACGCACAGAGCCCAGAAGATTTCAGACAACAAATGTCTCAACTGTCCAACTGCACTGCTTTTTTTGTTTTTTTTTTTAACAGACTAAGCCTTTAAACCAGATTATATTTATTTCTTTCTTTATTCTTTTTTTAATGAAAGCATTAATAGGTTTATTGCAAAGCTTTAGCCTTATAAATGTGAGAACTGGAGTTTTTTATTTGTACACAATTATATTTTTACTCTCTATTTTTTTTTTTTTTTTTTTTTACAGTTGCAGAAGAAGATCCGAGCGCGTGACGAGTCGAACGAAGCTGCAAAAGCTGAATAGTTTTCTCCGAAATGGGGTTGTGCAGCATACAATGAAAAGTGTGTTAGCCACGTATTTGCATACTGGAATTATATTCACTGGGATGCAGACATAATTGCAGCTCCTTTTGTAAAAAAAAAACTAAAAAACAAAAAAACAAAACACACACACACACAACCCCCCCCCCCCCAAAAAAAACAAAAAAAACAACCTGATTTATTCCCTATTTTGCTTTGACAATCCTGTTTAGTTTCTTTTATGAGATATTATTTGTATTCAGACCAGAGCGACTCGTCCGCAGCGTCTTTTGCAAACCTGGCGAGCAGGCCGAAGAGAACTTCCCGAGAGGGAAAATATTCTTTAAAACACCCGAGCAGGATCGGCGAAGTTCTGCAGGTGACGAGGAAAAATCGATCCGTCCGAAGAACATGACGAAAGTAGATTTGTACTAAGAAACTGGCTTTAGGTTTGCAGTGAAAACAAACACTGGCTCACACACTGTATTGAGATTTGCATGAGGGTATTTTGGCTGTAGGAGTAAAGGAAGTCTTTGTTTGTAGTAGGTTTACCTTTCAGTGTATCGCTCTGGTCATCATCCTGCGCTTTGAAGCTGCATCTGCTGTTTCAGCTGCGCCACATAAAGCCCTGTTAAGTACATCCTTTCTATGTGATTTAAGGGGAGCCAGGAGCGCAGGGCTGAAAAACAAGAGACGTGTCTCCGTCCTGGTGGATTAAGCACGAATGAGAATTGGATTTCGGTACGTAAGGTTAGAACAGACCGTTTTCTCTCTCTCTCTTTCTTTTTTTTTTTTTTGGTACTCAGAATAAGCGCTTCTGACAACGTGCTATTACTCAGGAACATCATGAATCTTAATAAGGCCTGCCAGGCACCGTTCATCAATCAGGTTATAGGACTCGACCGAAGTTTATAACGATCGTATCAAAGCTGTCGGATGAACGGAATCCTGAAATGAGTTCGCATTGGTGTTTTACATTGCATCGATTTGTCAGTTTCTACGTAGGCATGCGCTGATAATCAGGAGTATAGTGAGTAAGGAATAAAACATCGTCGACATCGCCAACGTCGTGCTGTTATAGGAAAACAATCAGCGATGAGGTTACTGTTAGCACCCCGACACTGACTGTTGCCCTACACCAGCACGTCCTGAAGTGCTTTATTCCTCTTATACCACAGTACTAACTGTTATACTAAGCAAACGATCATACAACGTTTTACTGATGGAAGAACGACACGTCATACTTTTTATCCATTTGTAGTTACACGTAATGTGAAACAAGCTAGTTCCTGTTATCACCTAGCAGCTATAAACGGTCGTTCTTTCACCAGCCTCTCTCTCTCTCACTCTCTCAATCTCTCTTTCTCTCTCTCTCCGAGTTACCAAGAAAGCGCAAAGAAGTGTAAACGCCTCAGTCCTGAAGATATCACAAAAAACATACAGCGTTACCTTTGAGTGCTGACACTGGAGACTCCTTCCGTGAATGTTAAACAAACCGTCACCGTATCAGCAATTACACACTTTTAAAAAAAAAAAAAAAAAAAAAATCCCGTTTACAGGAAGCGTCCCTGTGAACGAGGGGAACGATAACGTATCGGAACGAGCGCGTCGATATTAATATAAAGCAGCGACTTGCAGCTGCGCTACTGTCAGAGCCGCTGTTACGGAAACTTCATCAACACAAATCAATCCCAGCTGAATTCAGCAGTGCTGTGGGAACACATTGAGTTATTTATCATGAACAATATTGTTATAATAATAATAATAATCAAATAAAAAAAAGAAGCCTCCCTGCAATTGCAGTCTAAAGTTTGTCATTTTGGGCAAATCTTCAAAAGCTCGACTCCTCGGACTTTCACAACAGGTGAATAAGCGTGTGGTAAATTTCATATACAGTACAGTAATAATATCCTAAAGCATGATGGACGTTAACTCTTAACACATTTCTTTAAACACTGTGCGTAGATGTCCTCTACGACGATACTTCCCTATGCAGCTGCTTTTAAATTCCACTACTTAAAATCAAACAGCGTGGAACACATGCACATTTCATACAGTAAATATTAAGTATATTTATTTGTGTTGTTTACAGTGGATACGTATAATAAATCCAGTTTAAGAAATAAAACTTTTTTTTTTTAAATTACACAGTTAGTGTTCTTTGGTTACAGTTATTGACAACATAAACATTTCTTTCTTTTTGTCTCCTTACAGGAACATATAGAATGTACATTTGTGCTTCATGTCTTTCTGTGAAACATCCCATATGTTTAATACTGTATTATCAACACGCCCTCGTCGACTTACAGCACAAGAGAGCACATTTTTAAACACGGCCTCGTCGACTTACAGCACAAGAGAGCACATTTTTAAACACGGCCTCTGCGTTTTCCTCACCAATTTGTACGCTCTGTGCCAATTAGCTGATTCCATAAGATTCGATATTCCCATGCTGACACCAATCTCAACAAACTTTTGGGAGGTCGGACGGTCGGGGGTTCAAGCCACAGCACTGCCAAGCTGCCACTGTTGGGTCCTTGAGCAAGGCCCTTAACCCAGTCTGCTCCAGGGGGCGCTGTTTCATGGCTGACCCTGCGCTCTGACCCCAACTTCCTGACATGCTGGGGTATCCGAATTTCACTGTGCTGTAATGTACACGTGATCAATAAAGACAAATTATCATTAAACTTCACTCGAACTGACAGAGCAATCCAACGACCCTTACGCTACAATCCGTCGTACACGGAAAAGCCCGACCTCCGACACGGAAAAGTGCAACGGAGCAGTCATGCGACTTTCAATTCCCCGACGGGAACTCGGACAACGTCCACCGAGCCCTATCTCCATCAAATTCCGAGACTAACCATACAAATACGATTACGCTCGGCGCATCCGTGGGTTTTTTTTTTTCCCCGAGCCGAAGCACCGGAAGGCGTTTCGATCACGGCTCGTGAGTACGCCGGATTGCAGCGTTAAGCCGTGAAGCAGACGAGAGCGTGTTCAAATCAGCGTCAGAACCTTCACTTTCTTCTGCTTTCCATCATTCTGTTTCTCTCAAACAAAACATCTACTTCCAGATCCCAACCAGCGAATTCAAAGCAAGGCTTATCCCAGCAAAACTCGTATTTTTATACACTGTAACAAAGCAAAATGTGTGTCCTTACTATAAACTACTATAGCAATTTCCCCAGGATCTACATCTGCAGCTGTAACGAGTCGTTTTTATACAACAGTGACGTTCTCAACACTGAGAATATGAGACACAAACTGCATAAATAAATACACACGATGAATTTCCAGGCAATTTCTTTTGTACAATCAATAGCGTTTTTCTTATAGATATTTAGTTCTATGTCTCAGTATGATATTATATCACAATATACCGTAACAATAAGCATACGCAATACTGTTGACCTTCAGAATATCGACTCCTGTGCTCCATTCAGAAGGAGGTGGTTAATGTAGCCAGCATTTATTTATTTATTTATATTTAATTTATTTATATGGGCAGCATTTGAGGTTTATATTTTTCATGGATTTTTTTTTAAAAAAAAAAGAAAAAAAGAAAAAGAAATGAAAAAATGCATCAGAACGGTGCCACCAAGGTTCATGTCTGGTTACGTAAACCTCAGTGAAAAGGAATTTCTCACATTGTGAATAATTAATATGGGCATTCAACATTTATACGCTGTCCTTGATGGTGTCATGATGACAAGCCGTTTGTGTCGGTTAAAGCTAGACTCGAATGTTCCAAGATGAAGATGAAAAGAAAACAAAAATGAAGTATAAAATAACGATTACGAATCGAGACTTCAAGGTTTTAAGGCTGCATGTAAATTTGTGCATATTAATTGCACCATCGTTATAACGCTGCATATTTGATGTATTGCCACATCCCATATTTACTCCACTGCAAACAAAAAGGAAAAAAAAATATATATATATATCTCAATGCCTTTTTCTCCCCGTTTTTCTCTCTTAAAACATCGACATGACAACACTATAAGCAGGATATATATATATATATATATATATATATATATATATATATATATATATATATATATATATATATATACTTTTTTTTCATTCCATTTGATTTCAGTTATCAGGTATCCAATCAGATTTGGGCTCTCATTCCATAATCCCTGAAATGGGTATGCAAGGAAGAATTAAATACACACATCGGACGATGTAATACTATTTAGAAATCTGACCCGAACGACAAAAATCCCCTGAATTATTTGATTGCTTGATCCGTGTAACACTTCTTTGTAATTCGGTGGAACTTCATCTTCACCGTCTTCACCATTTCGAGAGCACGTGAGCCAGAAACGTACAGCAGTTAACACTAAACGTATCTTCAATGCTACTTCACTGAAACAAAATAATAAAATGCTTTTGATTTATCTTCAAGGGCTCCTTGATGTGATAAAGTTCCTTAGCAGCAGCATTTTACAACAACGAAAAAGTCCTACATTTATCGCCTGTAGAATTAAACGGCACCTTGTTAGTCGAGAATGTTTTGGTCAGCAAGTAGAATATGGTGCAGGAAATAAACAGGAACTTCTTACATTCAGCAACTGTTCTCTAGCTATGACGTGAACATTCACGAGTCTAACAGGCGGCTCACTCGATCTGCCGACTGCTCCTGTTGTCGAAAATCATAGACCTCCTCTGGGGCTGGTAAAAGCAGCTTGTAGAGGTTTCCAATCTCTGTCCGCTCTTGGGCAACGTCATCTTGCTTCGTAGGGTGACCCCGTCGGGGGTTTTAAGGTTCTCTGTGAGCTCCTTAGAGAGGACGTCAAGAGGAGATGTTTCAGCAGGACTCTTGATGGGTGACAGGACAAGTTTTCCGTCGTCCACCGCTGGGTGATAGTCCATGATAGGAAAGGGAGGACTGAAGAGAATGAGGCTCTGGGGTCTTGGACGATTCCGGAAGGAAGACCTTTGAAGTAAGGTAGATCTTTCTGGTCTGGGACAGTCCATAAAGGAGTCTCCGTTGGCAGACCGCTTCCTCCTCAGTACGGGAAACTCAGGGGCCGGCGCTGCCTTGCACATGTCGGGTGTTTTTTCCATGGACGCCTGTCTGTGGATCCTTGTGACCGGTTTGCAGTTTTCCCTTTCCTCTTTGGAATCCTTTACTGCCTGGAGAGGAGGTAAAGTATCTGCTTTCTCTACTTTGATCTTCTCAGGTCCACTTTCCCGTTTGTCTTGCTCATGGCCGGCCTTCTCCGGATGAACCGGATGTGGTACGTGGCTGTACTGGACTTTCGGAGGTACAACAGGCACCGCTTTGGCTTGACACGTTTTGATCATGAACGCAGTGCGCACCGAAGACACGCTAACCGGCGCTGAGTTGCGTCGCATGGGTGCTTGTCGGTCCCTTAGGAACATCTCCAGTTCCAGAGACAACCCATCGTGCTTTGTTCCAGAAGGGGTGATTGCCCCCCTCTGCAAAGAGGAATGGTCTGCAAGATCAAAGTTCTGCTGATTTGAGATGTCCCTGATGCACCGGTTTCCCAAATCCAGGTTAAGGGAGTATGGTCTGTGTTTCGGAGCAATGTTTTCCTCGTTCCTCACGGCAACGCAGGGCTCGTGAGAGACCTGTCGTTGAAATCTTTGAGAATAGACCGAAGTCTTTGGTTTTGGTGCACCACTGTTCCTCCTTGGGATTCTGGTAGTCTCCTCTTGGTGGACGGTAGTCTTGGCTTGTGGAGGCTGTGGAAGGTCCTGTTTCATCTCCTCTTTCTCTCCGGGTTCTTCAAAGGTATCACCAGGTAAGAGCTCAGTTATGTTTTCACAACCTGACTCATCTGCTTTTTTGACATTGGAAGAGAGCTCGAGACCAGGTTCACGGGTTATAGCTGTATTTTCTGGTGCTTTCCCTGCTGTAGGTTCTTCATCCACAATCTTCTCGTCTTTTTGTGATTGATTGTGATTGATGCTCGACTCGTGAGATGTTTTGATTTCAGCTCCCGAAGCTGGCGCTGGTGTTTTAAACAGAGAGAAAAGATCTTCCAGTTTTGTTGAGTGGAGCGGGCTTGTGACCCACTGTTTGGCGGTGCTCAAGTCTTCCCAGGGCTCCACTTGATCCAGTCCTGCCAAATGACTCCCCCAAATATCGTCATCATCTTGACTCGGAATTTCTATAGTGAGGCGTTTTTCGTCCGAGCATTTCGAAAGCCTTTCAATCTTACCCTTTACTTTGGATGTTAAATGAACAGTAATACTGCTCGTTTTCTTCTTGTCGTTTTTACCGTCATCATGGTCCTTTGGTAAGTCTACATTCTGGTCTGTAGACGAGTCAGGAATTTTAGCACATGGTTCGTTATCAAGACTAGAACCATAAGCAATGGCGTCATTGTTTCCCGTGGCTGAAGGATCTTCAGGTGAAGAAACTGAAGGCCAGGGATCAGCATCTTGGAGAATATCCGTCTCCTTCAACTGAAGGAAGGGTGAGAGCTGCAACTTGTGTGCCATAACGTCCAGTGACTCAAACGAATCCAAGCTCTTGTGATCCTTTTTATCGGCGACTAGGTAATTCCAGTCAATGACGTGCCTGGATGGCGTTTCCGGCGATAGCCTCGACGTCGTGTTAAAAAGTGTAGCACCTGAACGGTCCACCATGAGACCTTTTATGATGTCTTTGAAGTGTTCCTTCGAGGACACTGGGTGAGTAGGTAAACTGCTTCTTCTTTTAGCTTGAGCAGTAAGATTCAGAGCACCATCATGTCCAGTGATTTCGCTCAAAGAGCCACTTGTTTTCAATTGGTCCTTCGGAACGTTGGTTTCGGCCTCGGTGATCCTGAGCTCTGGATCGATCGACTCTATGGCCTGTACGAGACAATAAAAGTGGTTCGATTAGTCTACGTTGGGATTTAGACACTAATCTAGACTATTTAAAAAATATCTTTAATATAATTCATTCATTAATTGTTTAAGATAATACAGTTACTTAATACAATAGTTCAGGGACGGATTACTGACCGCGCCTACTGGGTACGTTCCGAGGGTGAATTAAAAAATGATCTTAATCCTAGTGAAGGGAATTTAAAAATTTGGGGAAATGAAGTTGGAAATGTTATAGGTGTGTGAGCGGTCAGTTGGTTCCTCACTGTTTTTTTAACCGCAGAGAAGCGGATGAAATAAACATCGATAACCGAAAACCAACGTTATGTGTGTGTGTCGATGAAAATAACACTGGAAAAAAAATAGAAAGAGAAGACAGAAAACATCAATTTTCCTTAACGAAGTCCGATTAAAAGCAAATTAAAACGTGCAGTTCGTAAATGAAGACCTGCCGTGAGGTCACGTTGTTAAAGAGCTGGGTCTTGGTGGATGAGTCTGCGGGCTGAAGAGTAAAAATGAAAATGCTCATAATGGATGTGCGATGTAGTCGTTTGTACGTGTTGGGTTGTGGGGCGATCAGGGCTCGATGGAGAGGAAAGCTCGGTTAAGGTTCCTGCCCTGGGGTCCAGGATTTACTAATCCCTCCCTGATAGTTATGGTAATGAATGTAAGAATATCGCAGAAAACTCATTAAAGTAGACAGCGATTGCAACACTCTTATATTCTTGAAAAGGACGAGGAAGCAATGTGTAAATTGGTACGAGGAAACACTTGGAAATGCTCTTGTTAACTGTGCACTCTCATCGGCTTCACCCTGACTCACGCCAGGCAAACAAGGACCTAAGGACTAGTAGATTCCTGACTAGAAATAATGATATTATTATCACTCTTACCAGTTGGTCCAGTTTTTTTGGCTCAGTGAGCTGCGTTGATGAGGCGTCCAGTTCTTTCCCAGAGGATTGAGGCATTTCTTTGTGGTTTTCTGTTGCTTTAGACTGAGATGGCATTAAGTTCTCTGACATTTCTACAGGAGGCTTTACCTTCACATCACTGCCTGAAAGAGTGAACCGAGAAGAAGGTCTTCGTTAGACAGAGATTTACATTCTTTCCAGGTCATAATGATTTGTTCTTACTGTGGGACGATAACGATTCTTTGCTGCTACTGCTCCCAACAAATGCTTTATTAACATTTAAAAGCAGCTCATTACATGAAACGCGTTATCTGTAAATCTAGGATTATTTGAGCCACATTCATGTGCACATTTGCATGCACAGACACGCACACACACAATATTATCTTACTCTGTGCTGCTGTTTCGGAGGGGACCACCCCGGTGCTCCTCTCATTCATTCGACTCTCCTCTGTGGGGACGGAGCTGCTGTTGCTATAGATACCGTATCCGCCGCTGTTGCCGAGCGGGTTCTCTCTGCCCCCAAATAGTCTCTCCCTGTCTCGGAAATCAAAGCTCCCACTGTTGCCGGGGTGTGGCTCTCTAAAGCTAGCACTTCCCAAGCTTCCCAAACTGCGCTCCCGTTCTTTCCCTGCTACCCTGCAGGGGGTGCTGTTGGAACTGATGACCGCAGAGACGCGCAACGGCACGGACACGGCGAACGGCTCCGAGATGTTCAGCGCCTTACGTTGATGCCTCGGCGAGGACTCCAAGGGGAACAAGCTGCCCGGAAAAGACGGCCTCGACGAGCCGTTGTGCGAGGAACCGGAATACAACATCCGGCGGTTTTTCGGGGACGTGGGCCGGCACGTGGACAACTCGTCCCCTTTGAAGACCTTCAGCTGCTCAGGAAGCGCGCGCTGTAACTGAGACGAAGCTGAAGACGAAGAAGACGGAGAAGATGACGACGAGGCGTTTTGAGTTTTCCCATCCCCGGTTTCGCCGCTAGCTTTTCGCAGTTCAAACTCCCAGTTCGGATCCTGTTCGTCAGGATCGTAGTTGATGTCCGAACCCAGGGTTCGGGATTTCACCACAGGAGCGAAGAATCCGTTTTTTCGTCCTGCCGACGCGGCTTTACCGTCATCTGAGCGGGATTAGAATAACTGGGTTAAAATATTTGCAGTTACACGTGAGATATCGTACAGGTTTTGAGGATTTAAAATGTTTGGGGGTTTTTTTGTTGCATTTAATAAATCGGATGAGTGAATAACGTCCTGAAGTGCGTACAGACGAAAATCTTGGTGCTATATGATTAAAAATATGGCACTGTTTCACTTCAGAATATTACAAAATACTGATTAGAGCACAGGTGTGATGTATGTAAATGAGGCTTTTCACAGGACACCTGATGCTCCGTTGATTGTTTCTGTACCACTTCACACATACAAACGCTAACAGTACACTCTGTACAGTACACTCTGCACTTTTCACAGGGTTTTTTTTTACCCCCACTTGTACAGAATCCAGTATTTAAACATATACACAATGGAGAGTGTGGGTTATTTCGTGCTCATGGGGTTGTGTTGTAGCTCCACCTGTTGGCAGCGAGCAGAGGGAATCCATGCTCTTGGACGGCCGTATCCCGGTCTTTTCTGTGGAAGGAAGGAAGGAAAAAGAATTGTCTCCATTTTATGTTTCAAAAGCACATCTGTTTAACGCCGTGTGAAATTACACATTATGACTCCGATAATGATGTGTGACCGCACATCTTATTAGATTTTTAGACGCCATTAACATTGAGTAATGAAAGTCAAATTCTCTCTTGAAGCTCTCTGATACGGAGAGGGAAGGAAAAGGAAAAGGAAGCAGCGGATAAAAAGGGTTGGGGTTTTTTTTTTTTCAACATCAGATACGTGTCATTTCAAACGTCCAAACACTCCAAAGCAAAGCAAGTCTTTACTCCTTTCCTTTTTACAGAAATTCTTTCGTTCTCAAAATCCCCCAATCCTTCAACCGTAATTAGCGTCCAGTGTTCGCTAGTGATGGACGCAGAAAAATTCATATAATCAGATTACTTACTATTTTCCCCCCCCTTCATTTTCTTGCATCGTAATTTTCTTATTACAGCCAGGAACCAGACAGCAGCCCTACATGTGCGGCTTCAAATCTATTGCTAATGTGAGAAAGAGCACTCTGTCCAAATACGTGCTTAAGATCTGCCATAAAGGATGTGTCCCTATTATGAGATTTTGTTTAATCTTAACATGTTAATCACCTGCGTGTACCTGCAAGACAAATCACCTGCGTGTACTCGTTTCAGCATTCAAGAGTAACAAACTTTTCCCTTCAGTATGTACCTTTCTGAGTACGTTTCTTTTTCCTTTTGTATATATATATATATATATATATATATATATATATATATATATATATATATATATATATATATAAACAGCAGGCTATGAGATTGTTCTACACAAGTGTAATGAAATTAATTAAAGCGGTTAGATTAGATTAGATTAGAAGTAGTCCGATGATCCGATGCGTTTAGTGTTTTAAGTAATATAAAGGATTATATTACCTTTAGATTACGTTAATGCCTTTAGTTGTACCGGATCACATTTCCTCAGTAATTCACCCGACACTACTTGGGTATTAAACCTGAACACTTTATCTTTAGGTATTAATCAAATATCGGAGTGAAATTCAATAATCGCTCCATTATGAGCTAGGCGTTAGCTTAAGATATCTCTCAGCTGGAATCTATAGTGATGAACCCTAACCTTTATTTTCCTCTACACATGTATACGCTTAAACTGACCAATCAGCAACCTGCATTTCATTTGAATTTCAATATTAATTTTATTTGTACAGCACTTTTAACAATAGACATCAGCTTTACGGAAATCCAGGTGTATGTTTAGATCCCTGAAGTGAACCATTCTGAGGTGACAGTGGAGAGGAAAAACTCCCTGAGGCGACATGACAAGACATTTTTCCGTGGCACTTCCCTCCCCTCACCCACCTTTTTTTCTTTCTTAAAATTCCTGTCACTTTCACACAACACACAGACACACACACGCCATACCTGAGGCGTTCTGCGCTCTCATGAACACGCTCCCATTGCGACTCAGCTTCCCCTTGCCGTCAGCGACGGATCGACCCAGACTGAAGATGGACTTCCACTTCTTCGACTTTCCAGAGAATTTCCTCCTGTTGTTGGAGATGAACACATCATTACACCTCCAAAAGACAACCCAGGCATCAAGCTCACGCGTGTACCTCACATGTCTGTGAAAAAAGGTTCTGGATATTTTTGGGTATACGAGGCCTGATCCGAAAATTCGGAGACTTAGAGTTCACTACTGTTCAGTTGGAAAGATGGAGACATTGAGCTCCAGTGAAGTGTGAAAGAAGCTAAATCGTTCGTCTGTCGGAGGTACACGCCATTTCTCCACACGTTTTGGGAAAGAGACCTTACAGGCAGGCATTCTTCTTACTCCTGTCACGATAAGCAGAGAAAGAAATGGAGTGGAAGAGTGGAAAATGGTCAAAGTAGAATGGAAATGCTGTCATCACTTTTGCAGGATTTAATTCACATAAGAATGAAATATATTAGATCAAATGCACATGAGCTGAGATTACTTTTATTGTTGAGCGTGAATGTAAAATATTAAAAACTCAGGAATAGCGTTCCAGAGAACATTAGGAACGCTCTACAGCTCTAAAGATACTTTTAAATTCAGACCAAAACCTTGTTTAGCCTGAGACATTTATATTTCTCAGGGCTTAAAAAAAAACAAAAAACTTCTTTGATATATAATTTGTCATTGTTTAATTATTTTTAAATTGTTTCAGTAAAGTCCTTTGATCATTTACATATTAAGCACCTTGAGATATTGTTCTAAAAATGGAATAGATTGCTATACAAATAAAGATTTAGCGCACCTGGTGGTGCCTTTCTATTATCTGTCAGAGCACATTGTGCAGAGCAGTAAATGGGCCGCAGTCAGTAATTTTACACCTACATAGTGACCTATGTGGCAGGTAGACCTGATAAACATGCAGCTTTGTGTATATAGTGAGTTTGTGTGTATGATGTTTGACAGGTGTGTGTGTACTGTAGGTATATACAAGTGGGTGTAACAAAAGGTTTAAAATAACAATGACATTGAAAGCCAAATTTTTAGTGCACTTATAACGAACAAGATAAGTGGAACCAGTTTGTTTAAGTGTGTGTGTGTGTGTGTGTGTGTGTGTGTGTGTGTACAGTAAATATTCTGACATGTTTATATATGAACATGGTGCTCCCAACACTGTACAGATTATTATCCAACACAGGCCCAAAATAGAAAAGTGGGGACGTTTGAAAGGTCCCTATAAAGAAAAGTGGGGACATTTGAAAGGTCTCGATACAGAAAAGTGGGGACAATTGAAAGGTCTCGATACAGAAAAGTGGGGACAATTGAAAGGTCTCGATGCAGAAAAGTGGGGACAATTGAAAGGTCCCTATAAAGAAAAGTGGGGACATTTGAAAGGTCTCGATACAGAAAAGTGGGGACAATTGAAAGGTCTCGATACAGAAAAGTGGGGACAATTGAAAGGTCTCGATGCAGAAAAGTGGGGACAATTGAAAGGTCCCTATAAAGAAAAGTGGGGACATTTTAAAGGTCCCTATAAAGAAAAGTGGGGACATTTTAAAGGTCCCTATAAAGAAAAGTGGGGACATTTGAAAGGTCTCTATAGAGAAAGGTGGGGTCATTTGAAAGAAAAGTGGGGACATTTGGATTGTCTCCATAAAGAAAAGTGGGGACATTTGAAAGGTCTCTATAGAGAAAAGTGGGAACATTTGAAAGAAAAGTGGGGACATTTGGATTGTCTCCATAAAGAAAAGTGGGGACATTTGAAAGGTCTCTATAGAGAAAAGTGGGAACATTTGAAAGAAAAGTGGGGACATTTGGATTGTCTCCATAAAGAAAAGTGGGGACATTTGAAAGGTCTCTATGAAGAAAAGTGGGGAGAAATGGGGACATATTTGTCCCTTAACATTTTAGTTTACTTATCTTTTGTTTATTTTTTGTGTGTCATTCTACATGTCACTGAAATTGTCTGTTGAACAAAAGTTTACATCTCCCACTGTGTTTTACATGAAAAACAACTTCATCTTCATCCTTCAATCCCATAATGATAAAAACAAAAAGTGCCTTTCAGGGTGTATTCCTGCTTGCTGCCAGTGTTCCCAGGATCCACAAATGTGGTCCCTATATAACAAAATTGTGTGTGTGTGTGTGTGTGTGTGTGTGTGTGTGTGTGTGTGTGTGTGTGTGTGTGTGGGAGGCATACTTGCTCTCACTAAGCTCTATAACAGTGTGGTACATGGCAGCGGTGCTGGTGTCGGGAAGGCTGTTCTCTCTGAGTCGCTCGGTTCTCGCCGGGTGATTGGGAGCGAGCGATCGAGCCTGAGCTTCCTCCAGACTCATCAGCTTCATCGGTGGACACTGACTCACCGCCGGCAGCGTAGCGTACTTCTCCACACACATTACAGCTGCACCTGCACTCACACACACACACACACACGTCAGAGTGAACTGTTGCATATATCACGTAGAGTGTAATGTCTACTCAATAAACATTCTGAGACACATCATTCAGAGCAACGTGATAAAAAAACAAGGTTACTATATAACGATAATGATAATACAACAGGATTGTAGAGTGGAACGCTGCACACATGGGAACCAAGTTCCAGGATATGGGACAAAATATTTAACAAAGCAATGGGAATGGTATGAAAATTTGTATTAACACTGCAGTAATAAAATAACTCATACTTTAGTTATTTGGTTTAAACAGTAATAAGCGTCGTGAATGATGAATCCCGCTCGGCCGACTTTATTAAACAAATCAATAACTCGCAACACAGCGACTTTAGAGCGCTCTGAGAACCGTTTTCAATTTACTGATAAAGATGTTCTGGTAGAATCTGGTAACATGATGGAATCATAATAAATATACATGATTATTCGCACTGTATGTAAATACAACTGAAGAAACACTTTCCATAAATACCGTAGCTCATAAACAGAAAAACAAACGAACAAATAAAGAAGAGCCTGTGCAGATTCCTCTACGTTATTATTGTTAACGCTAGCTTGTCTTTTTATCTTTTTATCCATGTATTTACTTTACATACTTCTTATTCCTGACGTCCATTTTGCATGTAAAGTTGCACGTAAACCATAAAGTTTGCATCCTCTATGGTTTATGATTAAAACATGTTTTTCTTACAAAAATAATATTCCAAAATGTTAACAGTGGAACGTGGGTGCTGCAACACGACAAACATAAGGAGAGAAAATAAGCTAAGGTCACGACCTTCCTGCACGACACTAAATTTCGATAATATTCTATTTGTTTTAAGGGTGTGAAAACTTTTGCACTTCACTGTATTGTAGTTGTTTTACAAACTGTCGAAACTTTAAAGTTCTATTCTGTTATTATTATTATTATTATTATTATTATTATTAATATTATTATGTAGTGTATGTCAGTTTATATGATGAGGCGTAATCTGGTTCATGTCGATTTAAATCTCCACACCATCACGACTCCACATTCATTCGGACTCGTACTCAGACACGGTCGCTACCTGTTTGTGCTGCTGCTGGATCTCAGCCCAGTGTTTTTGTGCTGTATTTTTGGCTCCGAGTCTAATTTCATTGTTTTAAGACCTCCTCCCTTAAGGGCGCTTTTTCTTTTTTGACCGCCATAATCACCGAGGCAGCCGTGGCTCAGCGGTGAGACTCAGACGCTCTGAGGCTCTGCGATATTGGCCTGTAGGTTGTGAGTTTAAATCTGAAAGCCCTGAATCCTGACCTGGTATTTATGAAACTGAGGGGTTTTTACCTTTACATTAAAAAAAGGTGAATAAATGTAAATGTATATAAGATGGAGTCATACTAAACGAGTGAACGAACCTTCTTTCGGGGGTCTCGGTGGATTGGCTCCGGGGTTAAAGATCTGCTCCGTGTGATTCAGGATGAACTCCACCACCGACTGCTGAACCCGAACCTCCAGAAAGGCCTCGTCACCGTTACACGCCGACACCTCGATCTCCTTCGAGCTGCACACATGATTACTCCTATTACATGTGTTACACACGCGTTATAACATCTCACGGCACGTGACTACTATAATATAATGTAATATCATATCAAATATAATATATTTAGAAATAATAATATACAAAGTAATAAAGAATATATAATAAAAGAACATTTCAAATCAAATACAAAAAAATAATTATTCAGAAATATTTTTAAATGTATTATTTCAGAATATGTGGTCAGTTTAAATGTCAAAATAATAATAATAATAATAATAATAATAATAATAATAATAGTTGTTTTTTTGTTGTTATTATTATTATTATTATTTTTATTATGACCTGATATCATATAATAATAGAATATATATTGTATAATAAAATAAAAGCAATGATTGTTGTTCTTTTCTGACCGGAGCAGGTTAGGAGCCCAGACCAGGGCCAGGTTGCGTGTGTGCATGTTGGTCTGGTGGCTGAGGGTGGCCAGGTGAGCCAGGTGCTTCACCAGGTACTCCAGAGTTCTGACAGCACACAGAAGGAAATGTCAGAGATCTCAAGTCCACGCCAGCACTGATCTAAAAGTTTATTATTAATATCTAAAGTGCAGGTGTTCATTGTGTAAGTGAACGACAGTACAAAGACTTGCAGTGTATTACAGGTGTTTTTACCTGAAATGAGTGATGGGAAGCTCCTTGATGACGTGCTGAATGTTCTTGAGCTGCTCATGTTCCTCTTTAACCGACACGGCGTCCTGCATGCACAAAATGTTGTCCCGTAATATTTACAGTCTGACGTGATGCACACGTGTTCGTTTTACTGCCGTTCCATACGCTACCGTCGTACATAACAACTCCATGCTGCTTACATACATTTACATAAATTAGCATATGCGAAATAGTTTGAAAGATAGAAGCTATATAAGCATTAGCAAAGCTTTTTTTTATATAGGAACAAAGGTTACTTATAAACATGCACAGTACGTATCCACAGCTTAATATACATACTGTATAAAATCTCTATAAATATACACAATAATCAACAAAAAGCTTAATAGAGATAAATAGTATAATAATAAGTATACAAAATACACAAACATGAGTAAATTCCTAAATTTGAATTAAAATTATTAGATATCAATATTAACTCGTAATTAAATATTAAACAATATGAATGTAATATTAAAAACCCATTCATGTATTTTTATATGCAAATTTTATGTAAATTATTTGTTATGAACACCTAACGTCTTCCAGAAGCCAAGGAGATACACTAGCAAAACATTTAAAATATTTTTTTTAAATATTATGAATTAAATGTTTTAGAAAAAGGTGAACAAATATACAAGCACTAGCAAAAGATTTTGTATATATAGCGCAAATCTATATATGAGTATTAGTTTTTAAAAAAAGATATAGAATAATAAACAAAAGCAAGATATATTAGCATATTAGCAGTTAAATAAGGTGTAGATCATATAGATATACAGTTAGCATTAGCTTTACAGGATTCACAGATATTAGCAAAGTACACATAAATGGTATATAAGTATATAAATGGTATACAAGTGTGTAGGATGTGATTAATATTAATGGCTGTGAAAGTTCCATCTAAAGTCTAAATGACGCTAATTATGCTATACAGTGTACGATGAGGGTTTTTAAAATTACACTACACTCCTAACACGTTTTATCTGGTTATACCAGGTGTTTTGTTTGTATTTTGTTTGTAACGTAACGTCACACACCTTCGGGGGGGGGATCCCACCCTATAATTATGAGTTAAGCGAAGACAGAAAGCTGTAATTAGCGTAATTCTGACGTGACGTGAGGTGAAGGCTCCGTGGTATCCTGACTCACCGTGAATTTCTGGTAGAGTTCGTAGGTGAGCAGCGGGTTGGGCAGCTCCCTGAAATACAGCTTACACAACGAGCCGACGCAGTGGATGTCCTGTAGATACACTTCCTTAGTGAGGTCGGGACTCTGCTCTGAGCTGAACTCCTGCCTACACACACACAAACACGCACACACAAACACACACATACACACACGTTAGTTCAGTTCAGTTTAACGCAACACAGTGAAACAGTTTTTCAGGTGAAGATCAACATGTACTATAAAACACTGTGTCGTTACACAACTGGAAAATGGCAACATTAACATCTGAGGAAGCTAGCAAACTAAAGCTAACACAGTGAGTGAAAACTAACATCAAACTAAAGCTAACACAGTGAGTGAAAGCTAACGTCAAACTAAAGCTAACACAGTGAGTGAAAGCTAACATCGAACTAAAGCTAACACAGTGAGTGAAAGCTAATGTCAAGCTAAGGTGAAGGTTAACGTCAAACTAAAGCTAACAGGAACTGTTAATCTGTTAAATCTGATTTCTCTCTAATGACTTTTCCCTCCATTTTGATCTAAAGTGGGAGGAGCTAATAAATGCTGACCAATCACTCCAACGTTTAATTGTTAAGTTTTGTTCAAAACTATCCTTTTTAAGCTTAGCAAATAACAGATAACCGAATACATAAACACTAATTTAAAGAGCAAAAGCTAATCCAGTGAGTGAACCACAACTAGCAAACAAAAGCTAATCCACTGAGAGAGAGAAAGCTAACTAGCAGACAAAAGCTATACCAGTGAGAGAAAGCTAACTAGCACAACAAAAGCTAATCCACTGAGAGAGAGAAAGCTAACTAGCAATCAAAAGCTAAACCAGTGAGAGAAAGCTAACTAGCAAACAAAAGCTAATCCACTGAGAGAGAGAAAGCTAACTAGCAAACAAAAGCTATACCAGTGAGAGGAAGCTAACTAGCACAACAAAAGCTAATCCACTGAGAGAAAGCTAACTGGAAAACAAAAGCTATACCAGTGAGAGGAAGCTAACTAGCTTGTGAGTGAAATCTAACTTAACCTCATAAACATGCTAAATGGCAAAAGTATACACAATTAGCGCAACACGAAGCGTTAATATCAGCCCAAGCATAACGATTCAGCGCTTTTGTAGCCCGTGACCTCTGACCTGAGGCGCTGGATGTTGGAGGTGATTCCTGAGAGTCTGTAGATTCCGTCAACGATGCCGTGCTTCTCGATAAACTCTGCACACGTCTTCAGAACCTGAGGAACTGAGACACAAAGATAAATAAAAGAATAAATAAATCATACAGAGACAGCTGCTAGTCCACGTAGCATGACGCAGAGCCTGTACTACCCCAGTTCCCTCTCGCTTCTCCTCCTCACTGACTACTGAGAACATTAAACCCGCCCACGGCTCCATCACCAGCGTTTACTGGCACGTTTTCTGCTCGATTAGCTTCATGACTTTGGGCTGTGTTCTGTATTTAGTGCTACTCACACAAACAGAGGTGTGTCTCAGTGATGCAGAATTCAACCTCAGTGAGTGAAACCTACATAACTAGCGGCTAGTTAGCATTTTAGCACTTCCGGCTCTGATGTCCCAAAGTCAGTGGGTTTTTTTGAAAGGGTTTTGTGGTTAAATGCCTGAAAATAAGGTCTGTGTTTAACACCATTTTTTGTATTTTTCAAAAACAACATGAAGTACATCAGTAATACCTCACTCACCGAACACGCGCAGAACACGTAGCTTTCAAGATGGCTGCGCTCGCTAACAAGTGGCTAAATGAGACTACAGGGGTCTCGTTGTGTTTATTCTCACGCTATCACCAATTCAAACTATTCCAACTTGTAGATCTTATCGAGTTTATAGTAGTTTCCAGCTGTAGCGTTTTGTTTTGTTTTTTAAATAAAGGCTGAAAGAGTTGTTGGAAGCTTAGCGGTGGTGACGTCGGAGTTTAGCTTTTCACATGGAACTGTATTTAGGCTTCAAAATTCATTTGTGAAGATTATCTTGATGAACAAAACGTGTAAGAATCATAAACTGTTGTTGGTCGCGGAGCTTAATATTCTCTGCAGTAGTGCAGGGTCAAGAGTGAAGAACCGTGGCGATGCTAACTTCCGGGTTAGCCTACAAAAAAGTACATCATCCCTCTGCAGAACTCTGTTTACTGCTCAATCACCATGACGATGCTTTTCATCCCTCACACTCAGAACTAGACTGTTTCAAACATTCACGTTTAGCAAATAAACACAAACCCGGTGAGTGAAAGCGAACTAGCAGACCAAAGCTAACCCGGTAAGACAAACGAATTAGCAAACAAAAGCTAATCTAGTGAGGAAATGCTAATTTAAATGTGTTGTTTGACTGCAAATCCGCTCAAGATGTGACGTAGCGTGACGTTCGAGGCGGATATTAAATACATAAACATAACAACATGATCGTATAAATCATCCCAGCACTACATGCTTAAAATGGCGTCTTAATCCGAATTTTAGTGTACGATAACGCCGCCTATTTAGCGTAGCGCTCTGACTCTTTATCCATTAAACAGCGAGCGTGTTTTCTGTAGAGAAAGGCAGAAATGAACTAAAATGTTGGGACACTTTATACATTTTCCATTCAGCTCTGTTCAACTCAATTTGTGTAGCGCTTTTAACAACGAACATGGTCACGAAGCAGCTTCAGAGAAGTATATCGGTTCAAGATATAGATTTTAAATGTATGAATTTATCCCTAATGAGCCACGGAAGAAACCTCGAAAGGAACCAGACTCAAAAGGGAACCCATCCTCATCTGGGTGACACCGGACAGTGCGATTATAAATAAATACACCCCTTCTATAAATGTGCTAATACTACATGGTCAAATAGTGCAGTTGTGTGGCCAGTCCGAAAGCTATCGTAGCTTAACTTTTCATATGAATTGAAAATGATCCAAAGCCATCTTCAGTAATCTGAATGATCTCCAGGCTGCGAGTGACTTCTAATCCGAGCGATTATTCCTTTAAAAACTTGAACGCATGATGAGAAGATGGAGGGAATGTACTGTCGTGTACTGTAGCGTCCGCACACATTACTGTACCGCCGCTTACCTCGGAAAGACTTTTATAGGTCAAGTAATATCCATTTAGAGTAGCAGGTCTGCCATTCACTCCATGAAACTGAACACTAAAGCTGCGAATTAAAAACGTCTTTTGTTGTCACATTAAGTTGTGGAGAAAAAACCCCAGAGTAAATCTTTTTCATGGTCGTTTCATCACGTCTGAGTTTTCATCCCTGATCAAGCCTCACGCTTCTATGCTTCAGGTGACGAAAATGAATTTATATATAAATATATATATTTATAAAAATGTATTTATAAAGCACACTTGTTGGCACTTTGTTAACAAATGTAAATATTTTGTGTGTAAAGTCACAAAAGAATCTGTTACTTCACCTGCTCTTCCTATAGTTTTATAGATTAATATAATAATTTAAAAATATTTTTTTCCCCTCAGTGAAGATTTATTAAAGCAGCTGCGCTCTAAACCATTTTACAAATTTGTTATTTTTTGTGTAAACTCTGATCAAACAAATATGATCCCTTTATCCGCCCCAGCACTCAGAGAACAGGCTCATGGTTAAGCGAAGAGGCACTCAGTTCAACGGCCATAAAGATAGCACACGTGTGTGTGTGTGTGTGTGTGTGTGTGTGTGTGTGTGTGTGAGGGCAGGATGTGTGAGAGCAGCTGGGAAGCAGAAATAGCAGGAGAGGAAGAAGAAGTAAATGTGTGAGGGAATAAAGTAAATGATAGAAAGCACTTAGGCTGCCTGTCTCATAAACCGTGTGTGCGAGTGTGTGTGAGCGAGTGTGTGAGTGTGAGTGCGAGCGTGTGTGCGTGCGAGTGCGAGTGCGAGTGTTTGTGTGTGTGTGGTCTCATTGCATGTCCTTCATTATAACTGTAATGATCGTTTAGCTCATCGCTCTGTCCTTGCCTTTTAAAAAGGTTTTATGATTTACACTGCACTAATTTAATTTGGAAAAAAATATCCAAAGAAACCTGAAAAACGCAAATATTAGGATTTACCTGCTGAATATGACTTTATTAAAATTAGTGGTTACAACAACAACAACAACAATAATAATAATAATAATAATAATAGAAGCCAGATTTCACTAACTCCCTAATGTATTTTTGTCCTTTGCTCATATCAGTATGAAACATACTGATTTCTTTTAAACGTTTATTAGCATATGCAAATGAGCTAAGGGATCGTAACGATATTGTCAGTTCAGGAAATTATGCTAAGTGCATTTTTTTTTTGTTCACATATGAAACATGATGTTAAGAAAACGGAAAGGATAACCATCATGTCCGTCATCATCAAAATCCCAGGAAACAACACGTCACCAATATGGAAGCAAAATTAAACACCATTACAGGAAAAATCAATAAAAAGTCAATTTCATAGTGTAAGTCAGTATAGAGATTTTTTTTTTTTTTTTTTTTTTAAACCTCAAAAATATCTAGGCAAAATATTTGGGTCTCATTTATTTATATTTATTCATTCATATTTCATTCTTTTAATGAACAGATTTTAATATTAATGCACACATTAATAGGTGTGTGTGTGTGTGTGTGTGTGTGTGTGTGTGTGTGTGTGTGTTTTGGTCATGCTGGTCCTGAATGTTTCACATTTCCTCCTTTTTATGATAAATAACATATTAAATATTTTTAATTCACTTAAAACCAACATTTCCTGGCATGTCATTAACTAATCTCAGTACCGTGGTGTATGTTGTGTAGCATAAATGTGCAATAATGTGTCTGCTCATATATTGTGAGGTGATATTTTTGACATATTGGCACATTTAAAGTTCAGTGAATTTATGTTGTTAACGTAAGTTATGATTAAAATCTGCATGCGTCGGTGATGAGTCGAATAAGAAAGTACATATATATATATATACACACAATATACAAATATATCCACATGCAGTAGGTCTTGGATGTTTAAATTGTTGAAGAAATGAAGGTAATGAATGAATTTAATGAAGTGTAAATGTAAATATTGGTAGTTTTTTTTTTTTCTTCTTCTAATAGTTTTAAAAATGGCAAATGTAAATGTAACGTAAAATTCGCAGGGACTGTCGAAGAGTTAAAACATTTGGAGGGAAATTCTGAGTAGAAACTGTGGACGATGACGTGTTGCTTTAAAGCTGATAAAAAGACATAAAACTGCGAACATAAAAGCGTTCTATTTGTTTATTAAACACGAAGCTGAAGAAGAACTTCTTTACAGAGGAGTTTTGATGAGGTTTATTCACATCCAGGTGTGTGGTGATAATGACCTGTAATTTATTTCAGTATTCTTCACACACAATATCGCGTTTGTGAACAGCAAGCATTTCTAAAAACCCTTTCTCTCTCTCTCTCTCTCTCTCTCACCGTGTTCCGGCAAATCTACAGTGTCTACAGACGGACGCAATCATTTTTTGGACCATTTGTGCTCCTGAGTCTCATCAGATTTAGCATATGGTGTGTCCCGCTCGGAGACATGACAACCCCATAAATTACACCAGACGAGGGGTTTGTAGGGAAAAAAAACCCCCGACAACATGGCGGCAACACCGATGTTGTGACGGAGGAATGATCTTTTAGAGATTTTAAAAAAGCAATATTGCAGTTATCCTGTGAGCTGTGATTAAAAAAAAAGGGGGAATTATTATCACTGAAAAAAATATTTAAAGAAAAGAATAAAGGAATAAGCAAAAACACGGTGGCGCAGCTGAGGCTGGGACTGAAGAATAATGCTTTAGTGATGAAGCAATTTTATAAATACAATGCTGTAATTGTCACGAGAGAGTTAGTACAAAGAAGAAATAATTATATTATAATAAAACAATCCGGCAAAAAAAAAAAATACAGCAAAAACAATAACATGGAGGCAGAATCTGACTGATAATGATATGACTGAGGATTAATGTTTGAATGATGTAGCTGTCATTTTAAATGCAATACTGTTTTTATTCAAATGTATTTCCGGTAAAATTGTATTATTATTATTATTATTATTATTATATTTTGCTCATCTTTAAAGATTAAACGTGGTT
Source organism: Ictalurus furcatus (assembly GCF_023375685.1). Taxonomy (NCBI): domain Eukaryota; kingdom Metazoa; phylum Chordata; class Actinopteri; order Siluriformes; family Ictaluridae; genus Ictalurus; species Ictalurus furcatus. The sequence continues at coordinate 18,990,170 of NC_071282.1, forward strand.
TTGTGAGTCAGCAACTCATTAATTGCTAGTACACTGCTGGATAATTTACCTGATTGACAATCGCTTCTTTTTATGTGTATGAGGAAATGGAGAAATTGGTATAAATAAATAAATAAATAAATAAATAAATAAATGCAATACTATAATAATCTTCTGAGCTGCAGTTTGGAAATGATACGGAAATGATTATCATTTGAATATCTGATATCGCCGCATGCTTGTTCCCATCTGGCCGTGTGTATTATACTGTAAACTCTCTCAGAGGCTCTCTCACACACTCCGTAAAGTTTAGTGGCGGTATTAAAATGGAGTGCTGGGAGAAATAACGCTGTGTACAAAGCGTCTGGTTTCAGCTCACACACGCTCGTGTTAATGAGGGACGTTCTCTGAAAAAGAGCCAGGATTGGACAGAAAGTATTTTCTCATTACAATATTTACTCTTTTGTAAACAGTGTGCACTACAGCACAGCGTCCCAGCTTTTAGTGCGTGACTGTAGCTGCATGTAGTGTTACGTATTCTAATGTAAAATGCTCTTTAATGAAGCATTCATTTATTGAAATAATGTAGAAAAATATATACGGTCACGTGAAACAATAAGCGCACCCCATGGAAAATGACGGCTTTTTTTTTTTTTACATATTTGGACGAGTAAATATATGATGCTCTTTGAAACGGCGCCTATTAATGAAGTTGATATACTTGAAAACAAAGGAAAATTTACATTTTCAATCATTTATTCAACAGAAAGATCAATAGATGTGATATTATTCTGTGGAAAAAGTAAGTACACCCTTGGCTTCAGAAGCTAGTATTGCCCCCTTTAGCTTGTGTGCTTAGGATCATTATCCTGTTGAAAGGTCCACTTTCGGTTCAGCTTCAACTTTCGGACAGACGGCCTCACGTTATCTTCAAGCGCTCTTTGATATGATGCAGAATACATAGTTCAAAAAATGAATGCAAGCTGTCCAGTCCCTGAGGCAGTGAAGCAACCCCAAACCATAACATTTCCACCACTGTGCTTCACAGTTGGTATGAGGTGCTTCTCCTGAAAAGCTGTCTTTGGTCTGCGCCAAATTCAACCTCTTTTCTGAAGGCCTTATAGAACTCTTTAGATGTTGGTATGATGACTCCACACACCTCAATAGCTAAGGGAACACCAGACACTAGATATTAGAGGGGTATAAACAAGACAGGTTACACCTGCACTCCCTAAGAAGGTTCTAATCGCTAATATATATATTACATATATATTTATAAAGCCAACAATTTCCATGGGATGTACTTATTTTTTCACATGACTGTATTTGTGCTATTTTCACCTGGGAATAATTGTTTGTTTTATAAAGTCAAGGCTTTTCCTTATTGTGGGATATCTCTAGACCTGAATATTGTCATACTGCTAATGTACAACAAATTATCATTTTCTTTATTAAATAAATAGATAAAGCAGAAATTGGTGCAGCAGGCATACGGAAGCGTGAAAGTCTTACAATTCTTGATTTTCTGAAAGTATGAGTTTAAAATGTGTTTAAAATGAAATAAAATTGGAAAATGAAATAAAGTAGAATTCACCCGAGTTCAAAAATACTTCTGTATGAATATGCATGAATCTGTAGCTTGGACACACTGCCATGTCCTTCCACCATCCCATAATATAACATTAGCAAACTTACCTAGCCGGCTAGTCAGCTAGCTGTCACGGAGTGTCACGTCTGGGATTTCAGTCAATTAGTGTCTCAATATTTGTTATTTCCTCAGCAACTTATTTAACTACAGCCAAACCCGTTACCATGACAACATTCATATGTTTTTCATATAAAATTTGACTGTTTATAATTTATTACAATTTTTATTACAATTATTATCTATTTATTACTATAAAAACAACAACAATGTATCAGAATGAGTGCATTAATGTAAACCACTGATTTGCAGCTGCACTACCGTCAGAGCCGACCAATCACAATCCAGAGTTCAGCAGCGCAGTGGGCAAAATAACCATTAATGAATTTCAATCCAACTGTGTGTCTTTGTCGATGTGTAGTTGTAATGCTTTGTGTCTTTGTCGATGTGTAGTTGTAATGCTTTGTGTCTTTGTCGGTGTGTAGTAGTAACACAGTGTGTCTTTGTGCCGTTGGTCCTGCAGAAGGTCAGAGCAGGAAGTTCAGAATGGTTTGTTTGTTTCAGAGGAAGGCCGACACACCCAGAGGCCTTGGTGCTGCTCTTACCGGTGACGCTTCCTCTCATACAATAGTGTATTTGGAAAAATGCCACTGGGCTCTCACTCGCGTCCTACACACTCCTACAGCCGTGACGTCGACTTAAAGTAAAAACAGGTCTACATAAAGTCTACATAAAATGTACATAAACTATACATAGTGAGTGAGTCTATGTAAAATGTAAATAAAGTGTAAATAAAGTCTACATGAAGTGTAAATAAAGTGTACGCTGAGTCTACATAAAATTGTAATTAAAGTCTACATAAAGTATAAATAAAGTGCACATAAAGTGTAAATAAAGTGTAAATAATGTGTAAATAAAGTGTAAATAAAGTCTACATGAAGTGTAAATAAAGTGTACGCTGAGTCTACATAAAATTATAATTAAAGTCTACATAAAGTATAAATAAAGTGCACATAAAGTGTAAATAAAGTGTACAGTGAGTCTACACAGTGTAAATAAAGTCTACATAAAGTGTACATAAAGTCTACATAAAGTGTAAATGAAGTGTACACTGAGTCTACATAAAGTGTAAAAAGTGTTATAGGTTGTGTAGTTGTTATGCTGTGTGTCTTTGTCAGTTGTATAGTTGTAATGCGGTGTGTCTTTGTTGGTGTCTACATAAAGTTTACAACACTACACTGAGTCTACATAAAGTTTACAACACTCTACACTGAGTCTACATAAAGTTTACAACACTCTACACTGAGTCTATATAAAGTTTACAACAACTCTACACTGAGTCTACATAAAGTTTCCAAAACTCGACACTGAGTCTACATAAAGTTTACAACACTCTACACTGAGTCTACATAAAGTTTACAACACTCTACACTGAGTCTATATAAAGTTTACAACAGCTCTACACTGAGTCTATATAAAGTTTACAACAACTCTACACTGAGTCTACATAAAGTTTACAACACTCTACACTGAGTCTACATAAAGTTTACAACACTCTACACTGAGTCTACATAAAGTTTACAACACTCTACACTGAGTCTATATAAAGTTTACAACAACTCTACACTGAGTCTACATAAAGTTTACAACAACTCTACACTGAGTCTACATAAAGTTAAGTTTACAAAACTCTACACTGAGTCTACATAAAGTTTACAACACTCTACACTGAGTCTACATAAAGTTTACAACAACTCTACACTGAGTCTACATAAAGTTTACAACAACTCTACACTGAGTCTACATAAAGTTTACAACAACTCTACACTGAGTCTACATAAAGTTTACAACACTCTACACTGAGTCTACATAAAGTTTACAACAACTCTACACTGAGTCTACATAACGTTTACAACACTCTACACTGAGTCTACATAAAGTTTACATAACATTTACATCAGGTCTACACTGAGAACAGTTTAAACGCATACCCGATCTAGGAGATTGTAAACTTGTAGTTATTCTGAACACAGAAAACTATTTTGAATGATTTGGGATGAGAGAATTCACCGTGCTGTACGCTTTACACATTTTATATTTAATTCTACGTTATATCAGTCATGCTGTACTGTTCATAAGTGTTTATATTCATCTCCCTAACCTCTACATTACATTTAATTGAAAATGTACAATTTTGCTGCAACACCATCTGTATGTATAATCTTTTATCTTTAGTACTCCGTTGTTTGTACTTAATGTTATGTTTCTGCTCAGTTTGTGTAGCTGCAGTGTTGATGTACTGAATGCTGAACACTTACTTACACTTGTATGTGATCACGGAGGTTTCATAACACTTCAGAGATTTTGTTCATATATATTAGGAATAAAGTAAATCACAGTATTTAGCCAGGGTTTGAGTGAAGTGGTCCGTTTACGTTGAAGTAAATTAGAGCTAATTACTGAACATTCACAACACCGGGTTGGAGGAAACGCACAGCTTTTAGGATAGGATCTTTAAATAAAGAGAATGTTTTTTGTTTTTTTTTCGTCATTAAGTCGGCACTAAAACGAGTCTCAGGAGGAGGTGAAGTGTAAATTTTGTACCACAAAAAAAATTTCCAATGTGCAGCTGAGGGGAAAAAAACCCCCACCACGCTTACATCCAAAAAAATTTGCAATACGTCAGCAAAGTTCTGCTTGTGGATAAAAATAAATATACGCCATCATGTGTAAAAAAAAAAATAAAAAAATAAAAAAAGCTTAAATGTGTGTTTTCTAGTTATTATAGCTCATTTGGAATAAATAGCTAACATACTTGCTCATGTTATTTATAATCTGTAGCACTTTGGGTTCCATTTGAGTTCCAGTCATGCATTTAAAGAATAAATTCTGGTTTTGAGGCGAAGAAAAAAAAAAAAAAAAAAAGAGTTCAATTTGAGCTTTAATTCTAATACTGGTGTTCCTGCTGTTGCTTTATACAGCATCTCGTTTCCTCGACAGTACAGAAAAGAAAACTAAAGGTGTGCTGTGAAACAAATGCACACATATATATATATATATATATATAAAAATATAAAAGATATGCAAATACAAACTGTAGAGTTTTAAATGGATTAAAAACACCCACAAGTGTGTGAAAATCCGAGCAGAGCCGTGTTTCTTCGCTGATGTCATACGGAAAGTAATTTCACAACTCGGCACAATCTGCCTTCACCATCACCTCACACTCGCACTGCTTCAGAGGAACTACGGCAAGATGGCTAGACCTCTGTTTTACTGATGTTTTACTTAATTGTCTGGCGATACCTATGACATCATCGACCTTTAATCAGGCTTCGCCGTGCTACAAAAAAAAAGAAACCGAGTATACCGAGTAAGAAGCAACAGAAATGTACACAAGTAAAGAAATAACAGATATTTGGTTGTATTTGATTTTTTTTTTTTTTTGTGGTTAAAATCATTGTTGTAGGATATCAGAACTGTGCGGAAATGTAGAAAACGTCGTTGCTTCGAGATAGTTAGCGGTCGCACGGAATAAAACTCACTTCCTGTCCAGGTTTTCTGCAGCTACGACGTTATGGTCTCATTATTTAATCACATTTTGCTGTTATATGAAAACAAACCCCATGACCCGTCACATGTCAGAGTACAAAATCAGCATTTGTATTCATTTTAGCAATTCCGTTTCTAATGTATAATCTCTAAAATAGACTGATATTCATGGAACATCATTGGAATGAATGACTATTGGCATGAAGAACTGTGCCTTGTTGCAGGATTGATTTGCATATTGTATATGCGTATTTGCATAATAACACTTGAAGGGCGGGGGTTCCTAACGCTACATGACACGTACAGGACCGTTATGTCGATGGGCAAAAACCTAAAGGCTTGATTCAGCAAATAAGCATCATAAAGACTGCCTTGTTCCGTTCTGATGTCAGGTTGACATCACGCTCAAGTCAAGTGACATAAGGTTGTTCTGACACTTCTCAGGCTGAACATTAGAACATCTCGACGGTTCGATTTGTAACGCGGTAAACGTCTGGGAGTCACGTGGTGATGATTTTCTGTCATTTCGGTTCGAAGAAGATATACATAACTTTGTTATTACTGTGTCGTAACACTGACATGCACATTTCTGAAACTTGTATAAGCAGTAGGATGAAATGACCAAGAGATAGCGTAGCGCTACACAGCTGTACATTACAGTCTTATAGAGCAGTTACTCGTTTGTAAGACTATTCATTTTGCAGAATAGCATCTGCTTCATATTTAACCGACATCAAAGTGAAGGAAATGGGGGGAGATTGTGTGTAAATATAAGAATTATAATAAAAATAACAATAGCAGAGGTATTCTTGTAGCCAACTAGCATGTCTTTTTTTTTTTTTTTTTAACAACCAGATTAAATATGTGTGCTCCTTTGCTTATAAGCATGAAACACATTCATATGATTGATACATTAGCCACTGTTGCTAGCTAGCAATTTTAAACTCAGCTGATTTTTATAATACCAGAAGTCATACGTTTATTTATATGGCAGATGTTTGATGTAAATGTAAATATACCTACAGTGTCGATAATTTAATTGAGGCTAACCGCTGGGGACGTAGCTAAACGGACATTCGTGCAGAAACAATCATAAACATACCGTTTAACTACATAGTTACTACAGAGAAGAATTTAATAAAATGACAGATTTATGTATGATTTAAAAAAATAAATAAATAAAACTGGTACAACATCATATTCATCAAATGATCAAATAATATAGTAACAGGCATTAATCTGTGGATAACCTTAGCTATTAGCTATTAGCTAAACAAACGGACCTCAAATCTAAAAATTTAGCATGCTGAACGTGACACACACACACACACACTAAATGTTTCAGCATCAAAACGGTGGCATGGATGATGCAATAGGCATCTAAATGATAAACGGTAAATGGTGCACTTATATAGCGCTTTACACTGTGTCTCATTCACCCATTCACACACTCACACACTCACACACCAGTGGTAGCAGAGCTGCCATGCAAGGCGCTAACTTGCCATCGGGAGCAACTTGAGGTTCAGTGTCTTACCCAAGGACACTTCGGCATGTGGAGTCATGTGGAGTCACGTGGAGTCATGTGGGCTGGGAATCGAACCGCCAACCCTGCGATTAGTGGACGACCCGCTCTACCACCTGAGACACAGGCATGTCACAGCAGTGTACTCACATTAGTGTACTCACACCTGTATACTCACACCAGTATACTCACACCAGAATACTCACACCAGTATACTCACACCAGTATACTCACACCTGTATACTCACACCAGTATACTCACACCAGTATACTCACACCAGTATACTCACACCAGAATACTCACACCTGTATACTCACACCAGTATACTCACACCAGAATACTCACACCTGTATACTCACACCAGTATACTCACACCAGTATACTCACACCAGAATACTCACACCTGTATACTCACACCAGTATACTCACACCAGTATACTCACACCAGAATACTCACACCTGTATACTCACACCTGTATACTCACACCAGTATACTCACACCAGAATACTCACACCAGTATACTCACACCAGTATACTCACACCTGTATACTCACACCAGTATACTCACACCAGTATACTCACACCAGTATACTCACACCAGTATACTCACACCAGTATACTCACACCAGAATACTCACACCAGTATACTCACACCAGTATACTCACACCAGTATACTCACACCAGAATACTCACACCAGTATACTCACACCAGTATACTCACACCTGTATACTCACACCAGTATACTCACACCAGTATACTCACACCAGTATACTCACACCAGAATACTCACACCTGTATACTCACACCAGTATACTCACACCAGAATACTCACACCTGTATACTCACACCAGTATACTCACACCAGTATACTCACACCAGAATACTCACACCAGTATACTCACACCAGTATACTCACACCAGTATACTCACACCAGAATACTCACACCTGTATACTCACACCTGTATACTCACACCAGTATACTCACACCAGAATACTCACACCAGTATACTCACACCAGTATACTCACACCTGTATACTCACACCAGTATACTCACACCAGAATACTCACACCAGTATACTCACACCAGTATACTCACACCAGTATACTCACACCAGAATACTCACACCAGTATACTCACACCAGAATACTCACACCTGTATACTCACACCAGTATACTCACACCAGAATACTCACACCTGTATACTCACACCAGTATACTCACACCAGTATACTCACACCAGAATACTCACACCTGTATACTCACACCAGTATACTCACACCAGTATACTCACACCAGAATACTCACACCTGTATACTCACACCTGTATACTCACACCAGTATACTCACACCAGAATACTCACACCAGTATACTCACACCAGTATACTCACACCAGAATACTCACACCTGTATACTCACACCAGTATACTCACACCAGTATACTCACACCAGAATACTCACACCAGAATACTCACACCAGTATACTCACACCAGTATACTCACACCAGTATACTCACACCAGAATACTCACACCAGTATACTCACACCAGTATACTCACACCTGTATACTCACACCAGTATACTCACACCAGTATACTCACACCAGTATACTCACACCAGAATACTCACACCTGTATACTCACACCAGTATACTCACACCAGTATACTCACACCAGAATACTCACACCTGTATACTCACACCTGTATACTCACACCAGTATACTCACACCAGAATACTCACACCAGTATACTCACACCAGTATACTCACACCTGTATACTCACACCAGTATACTCACACCAGTATACTCACACCAGTATACTCACACCAGTATACTCACACCAGTATACTCACACCAGAATACTCACACCAGTATACTCACACCAGTATACTCACACCAGTATACTCACACCAGAATACTCACACCAGTATACTCACACCAGTATACTCACACCTGTATACTCACACCAGTATACTCACACCAGTATACTCACACCAGTATACTCACACCAGAATACTCACACCTGTATACTCACACCAGTATACTCACACCAGAATACTCACACCTGTATACTCACACCAGTATACTCACACCAGTATACTCACACCAGAATACTCACACCAGTATACTCACACCAGTATACTCACACCAGTATACTCACACCAGAATACTCACACCTGTATACTCACACCTGTATACTCACACCAGTATACTCACACCAGAATACTCACACCAGTATACTCACACCAGTATACTCACACCTGTATACTCACACCAGTATACTCACACCAGAATACTCACACCAGTATACTCACACCAGTATACTCACACCAGTATACTCACACCAGAATACTCACACCAGTATACTCACACCAGAATACTCACACCTGTATACTCACACCAGTATACTCACACCAGAATACTCACACCTGTATACTCACACCAGTATACTCACACCAGTATACTCACACCAGAATACTCACACCTGTATACTCACACCAGTATACTCACACCAGTATACTCACACCAGAATACTCACACCTGTATACTCACACCTGTATACTCACACCAGTATACTCACACCAGAATACTCACACCAGTATACTCACACCAGTATACTCACACCTGTATACTCACACCAGTATACTCACACCAGAATACTCACACCAGTATACTCACACCAGTATACTCACACCAGAATACTCACACCAGTATACTCACACCAGTATACTCACACCAGTATACTCACACCAGTATACTCACACCTGTATACTCACACCAGTATACTCACACCAGTATAATCCCAAATGATTATTTCATTAAACCTAATGAAGTTTTTAAAAATGCTGAAACGGGGAAATGTGAATGTTGTTTATTTGTGAAAGAAAGACACCGTGTTTCTGCCGCAGAGTGACCCACTGTCCTGTGACTGGAAAATCCAAACCACAGTATACACACATGAGGACCTCACAGAGAGAGAGAGAGAGAGAGAGAGACAGAGAGAGAGAGAGAGAGACAGAGAGAGAGAGAGAGAGAGAGAGAGAGAGAGAGAGACAGACAGACAGACAGAAATCTGCTATATTGTGAATATACACCAACACTAAAACCATTCAAATGTCTTAAGCAGGACTTTGTGGTTAATGTGGAACTTAATAAACAGTCAGTGTCGCGTGAGTAAGACCGGCGTAATGAGCTATGAGCTCCATGTCTTCCTGTCTTCCTGTTCCAGTCATCCAGTCGACAGGGTACGGAATTGTGCACTAGTTTAACACAGCAGTAATATGGACGTAATTACAGACATATAGCATGGTAAAGACGTGCCTGTCTTAAATATTGTGTGATTGAAAGGTCACATGACAGACACACACCCTGTCTCACTGATGCCAAGCTTGTTCAGACGGTGAGACAGAACTCGAGTTAACAACTGTACTTACTGCAACAGATCGACTAAAAAAAGGACCAGCGTTATTTTTTGGCACAATCTTTCTGTGCTGAATAAAAAAAAAGTCCTGAGAGGCTGCCAAGATGAACAAAGTGTGTGTGTGTGTGTGTGTGTGTGTGTGTGTGTGTGTGTGTGCGCAAGCAGAATCTAAAACAAATAAAGTCTCAATCACAACCACAATCACGACCACGCCAGTCTGCTCACTGATCTCAGTTCAGCTCGCTGCTTCTGGACTATTTCTCATATAAACATCAAACTATCAGAGATCTGATCTGAGATCAGCCTAAAATGGTGGCTCTGACCCTCTCATCCTTTCCTGCAATTATGATGGCCGTCCCACAATTCAGCGGGGCAGGGAGGACGGCACATGCGGCGCAGAGCTGAAGGGAGGGGACGAGGGCGTCGCCCGCACCGAGATGCCACAAATAGCCAATAACAAGAATAAAAGACAATCAGGGTGAACGACATGCAGTGAAAACACTTCCCCACTCCATCTCTGTCTCCGTCGAACTGCTCGGCTTCTCCTTCCTCCTCCTCCTCCTCCTCCTCCTCGGATTTTCTTTTTTGTTTATTTTTCACTCTCCTTAGGGAGCCTAAGCAGGAATCTTATGTATAAGTGTGTGTGTGTGTGTGTGTGTGTGTGTGTGTGTACAGACACAGGAAGTCTAAAATATCTAAAATAATGTGAATCTGTCATTGTCCATGCCCTAACATTCCAATTTACTCAAAAACAACTCCTGAAACACTTTTTTTTGTTGTTGTCGTTGCCCCAGTCCACTTTATAACGTCTCTGTCATTCCTAAACAGCTGGAAACCATGAAATATATCTTTTAAAAATGTTGATTTAGTGATATAATTGAAAACTTTCATTATATTATGCTAAAAAGCTTACTGACAGAAGGATTTAGTAGTAAATCATAATTCCATATGATCCAACCAAACTTGAAGGAAGACTGAAACCAAAAAAAAAAAAAAAAAAACCCTAGGTGGTGCTTTAAAAAAGAAATAAATAAATAAATCCCAGAAATCATCATCATCATCATCATCATCACAAAGGGAGCAGGAAAGAAAAAGAGCAAGCAGGATGTGTTTTTTTGTGTGTGCCCCCCCTCCCCCCCCCCACCCCCCGTATGATAAGAGTTGAGAAAGGAATAAAGAAAGTAAGAGACAAAATAAAAGTTCTACCGTCATGTCCCGAGTTCTGGAGGTGCTCGGTCAGGTCACAGCCGAACGCATTTTCACTTCCTTTCCTCTTGGACTTCTGCTTGGCAGCTTTATTCTTCATCAGGAGCTCAAGGTTTTATCCAGATCAGAGACGAACGAGCTCTGAAGTCGAGAGGAAATACAGAGCCGAGGAGAAAAGGAAAGGAAACAAGAAAAACAGATTCTGGAACCAAAAAAAAAAAAAAAAAAAAAGTCACATCGGGCTCACATGGTGGCCGAGAGTCCGAAGTGTTGGAGTGGGAGAGGAATTCTGGAGCTCAGAGGCACCAGGCTGACGTCACTCCCCACATCGGACACTTTTTCCTCTCCTCTGTTCAGCCCGAGAGACACAAAAGCGGAGTGAAAAAGTAACTCAGAGACTCGGTGAGTCGGTTTCCTGTAGGCGGTTTTCACTCCTCAGCCCCTCCTGACCCTCGTCTTTCTCCCCTCTCTACGTCTTCCTCTTCAAACTTTCCTCTCAGCCGGACCTCCAGAGCTTCTCGTTTTCTCTCCTCCGCCTCGTCTCTGTTCCTCTCAGCTCGTCCATGTTTCACCGCGACTCATGGTCAAGACACGAGGCTTCAAACTTTTTTTTCTTTTTTTTTTTTCCAGCTCCAGGGAGGGGATAGAAATTACAGCCTGTGTTTTCTCCTCCGTTTAACACATTACTGACCCTCCCTCTCTCATCCCGTCTCTCCTCTCTCGTCCACTCCTTCTCTTGCTCCCTTAAGGTTTTTTCTCTTCTCTTTTTTTTTTTTTTTTTTTTTTTTGAGGTAGGGTCTGAACAGGAAATCTGCTCTCTGCCTTCCTGAACGCTCCCAGAGTCCACAATTTCCTGTACAAGGCTCTTTGTTTGGAAAACAAAAACAGACAGACAGGGGAGAAAGGGAAGTGTGGAGAGGGGGGTGTGAGTGAGAGAGAGCAAGAGAGAGACAGACAGACAGATGGCTGAAGCACACATGGTTCCTGTTAGTCGCCTGCACTTCACTTATAAATCTGACATTTCCTAACTCACAGCTTCCAAAGCCAAAAAGGACTGTGACATGACAGCACCACACACACACACACACACACACACACACACACACATACACACACACACAGAGTTGTCCAGCATCCCTCAAGATCGCACACTAATCATATAAATGAGACCCGAACACAAAACTCCCAAACACACACTCTGGGTTTAACGTGTCTGAGGAACAGATTTATGCTCAGATTCATTTGCTCTGGGTTTTTAAAGCTTTAACAGAACGTTGCGGTCGTATTTGCTAATTGTGCCCAATTTAATAACAGTAAATCAAAAGCTAATAAAAGCCTAGCACTGTGTCCCAGGAGAAACGGACCGGTATAACGCTAGAAAGATAAAAATCACTTCATTGTAGAACCTGGTAATGTTCTACAACGTCATCACAAAGAAAAAACGCAACATTCATGACGTCTTGCTGTTTCAGAGGTCGCTAAACGATTAAAAATATATATATATTTTTTAAAAACGCTCTCAAATGTCTGTTACAGAGGGGCTTATAAAGAGTTGTTTGATTAGTGCTTCATTTAATTTGAAAGAGAACGGCTGCGATTATCATGAACATCTCTGGGAATGGAAGAAAAGTGTGGAAAAAGAAAACAATCGAAAAGTCTACGGTGTTTAATGATTTACAAAAGAGAGAGAGAGAGACAAAGAGACAGAAAGAGACTGAGATAGATAAAGAGGGAAAGACAGCGATAGACAGAGAGTGAGACAGACTGAGAGAGACTGGGAGATAGAGAGACAGAGACAGTCAGAGAGAGAGAGAGAGAGATAGTCAGAGAGCGAGAATCAGAGAGAGTCAGAGAGAGTCAGAGAGCGAGAGAGAGAGTCAGAGAGCGAGAATCAGAGAGAGTCAGAGAGCGAGAGAGTCAGAAAGAGAGAATCAGAGAGTCAGAGAGCGAGAGTCAGAGAGCGAGAGTCAGAGAGCGAGAGAGAGTCAGAGAGCGAGAATCAGAGAGAGTCAGAGAGAGTCAGAGAGCGAGAGAGAGAGTCAGAGAGCGAGAATCAGAGAGAGTCAGAGAGCGAGAATCAGAGAGAGTCAGAGAGAGAGAGAGAGTCAGAGAGCGAGAATCAGAGAGAGTCAGAGAGAGAGTCAGAGAGCAAGAGAGTCAGAGAGCGAGAGAGTCAGAGAGCGAGAATCAGAGAGAGTCAGAGAGAGAGTCAGAGAGCGAGAGAGTCAGAGAGCGAGAGAGAGAGTCAGAGAGCGAGAATCAGAGAGAGTCAGAGAGAGAGAGAGAGAGAGAGAGAGAGAGTGAGTCAGAGAGAGAGAGAGAGAGAGAGAGAGAGAGTCAGAGAGAGAGAGAGACAGTCAGAGAGCAAGAGTGAGTGAGTCAGAGAGAGAGAGAAAGAGAGCAAGTCAGTCAGACAGTGAGACAGAGAGAGAAGGGGAGAGAGAGAGAGAGAGAGAGAGAGAGAGAGAGAGAGAGCTTATTATTTCATGTTCTTGCATGCTGAAATGAGGAATTATCGGATGTCGGAGTAATGTCTCTAAATGTTGCTGTTTTGAACAAAACCCAATCACACTGTAGGGGGCGCTAAATCACTCGCTTTGTGAGAATGTTAATTTGACATAATTACTGTATACATGTTCAAATAAGTACACAAGTTCATCTGCAAAATCTCTGCTTCATTAATTCATTTATTTACACTGCATGCAGTAAGTGATCACAGTTATAGGACTGAATACGTCACGTAAAACCAAAAGGGAACTTTATCACGTTTACAATCCGAACACGCGGACAGGGCCAGGGGGCGGAGCATCGCTAAGAAGTGAGGGTTTGAGTTCTCGCTCGGTGCCGAACAATGAGCGGTTGTTGCTCACAGCAGGATGGAGGATGACCTCATCACGTCATACATACACGAGCACATTTCCCAATTTTCCACACTGATCTAAAAACAGTTACGAGCAGTTATGAGCGGTTATGAGAAGGATTAGAGAGCAGATTAGCATCACATATTCATCTATAAGATCTGATGTGGGCTGCAATGCATTAAATAATAAACACTCCTCAGATAAATCACTTCCATTAGTAATTAATCAGTGTTTTAACTGTACATTAGACATTTATGGTCTGAACTTCTTCCCATCGTCGTAACACACACACACACACACACACACACACACACACACACACACAGAGTCCGAGCACAAACACAGAAAGAACTCTTTCACACAGGAGTAAAAACACACCAGTGTTTACAGAGCGTGAGATGAGAAACGGGTTCCTTCTCTGACCGTCCATCTCCACGTCCAGACCTCGTGATGTGTACCAAAGGTCATGGGTCACATGATCACATGACAAGCTCAACAAAGGGGCGATTCAGGAACGTCAGCCTGTCATGTTGGACGTACAGACAGACACACAGTGCGAAAAGAGCATGTGAAGGTCTCGCATGCCTTCACGCAGTGCTCGCCGTTCCACTGCTTTCGGTGCTCGGAAATGTTTCATTTATTTTGAAGATCAGAACTGAGATCCAGTACTGTTCTTTACAGGACCTGCAATTTCCTTTTGAAAACGTCAGGTGAAGCTGAAAGTGCAAGTACAAGCAATAAAATAAAAAGGATGAGAGATAAAATGAAAAGTTAAAGGGGCAATGTGTAATGTTAAGCTCCCTCTGCTGGCTGTGAGTTGAACTGAAATTACAGTAAAAACTCTGACCGGACCTCTAACCATCCAACACCCAGGAAATGAAAACTACCGATTCTGTGTTCACTGTTTTCAAAAAGTTAAGCGCTGAGCCGGTGTTTAATTTGCAGGTGGAGCCCTAGGCTGGAAAAAAACTAAACAGAATCCTGAAATGAACAAATTATTCAGAAGAATTGTATAGCAATGTTGCAATTCAGTTTTTCTAAACTACTTCATGAAATTATGCGATTATCGACAAACACTTTTAAAAGTGCCAGAATACACCTTTCATATTTTATAACCATGTGACCAGTGATTGAGCCGCAGTATGCCGCATTCGATTAGAGAACTCGTACTTCCCAACCAGGGGCGTAACCTGGCCTGGGCATTTGGGGCACTTTGTCACTACGTGACTGAACGTCAGTAAAAGAAGACGGCAGTAATTATAATTTTCAGTGAACGGAGGCGAGACCAATCAGACAGGGTTTACAGGAAAATACATGGAAATACTCGTCTTATTAGCTGACAGCTCTCGATTCTGCCAAACGCTCCCAAAGCATAACGTACTTTGCATGGCACTGTAGCAGCTAAACCCATACATCCATTCATCCAACCCATACATCCCATACATGGGATGCCTATCCCAGGGAGCATGGGGCACAAGGCAGGGTACACCTGGACAGGGTGCCAATCCATCGCAGGGCACAATCACATACACACTCACACACCCATTCATACACTACGGACACTTTGGACTCGCCAATCAGCCTACCATGCATGTCTTTGGACTGGGGGAGGAAACCGGAGTACCCGGAGGAAACCCCCGCAGCATGGGGAGAACATGCAAACTCCACACACACAGGGCTATCGAACCCATCGAACACGGGAATCTGACCATGGAGGTGTGAGGTGAACGTGCGAACCACTAAGCCACCGTGCGTCCTAAACAATGATAGCTTAACTGTTCCTCCCCTTTCCTAGCGACACCAAACTAGCCTAGTCTCGTGGTAGATAACCAAACAGTTTTAATGTTATCGGTCTGGTAGTACTGCTAACAGTGATCACACACGGCGACAAGTTTTATGATAAGTTCAACTTTTTTGTCCGATTTTCACAAAAAAAGCAATGAGCCCTCATATGCAAGAAAAGTACGTTTTAGAAGTACATCTTTAAAAGTTTTTTGACTGAGAAGAATCTGGGCTCAGCCCCGGATGATGAACAGTTCAGCTAATGCCCATGTCCCCAAACTTCGACCAGGAAAACGCCCCCTCGACTCGGAATTCCTACTCAGGATGGTCTCGACTCCGAGTTCAGCAAGTGAGGTCAAAACAACGTGGCTGCTTACAGCATCAAGAGTAAATGTAAAACAAAAGGCATTAAACTCCATTTAATGAACGTTTGTAATGTTTGTTTTTTTATATTACACCCTCACAAGAACATGATAAATATACACCTTGGTTATATATTTATTCCAGTGCATGTATATGAGCTAGTAGACAGTAAACAGACCGTCGGGAAATGGGTCAGGGAAGACTAATTTTCCGTCTAGTCAATAAAAAAGTCCCAGACATATTCTGTTTTTTGTTAGGGTGTAACTGGTGTTGTTTCAACTAAAAAAGAAAGAAAGAAAGAAAAGCAAAAGAAGTAGTGGTGGGCAGGAAGAAAGTGTGCCTGCTGTTTTATTATTCTCTATATACACACAAAGTACAGGCCTGCTTTTTAATAATAACACAGCTTTCAGTAAAAAAAAACAAAAAAACAAAACAAACACAAATAAAAACAGCTCTGAATCTACAGCTTTCGTCAAGAATTCATCAGAAAAGAAGAACGCGCCTTAGCATTAGCGTTAGCATCAGCTGCAGCACAGTTTTGTTTGTTGTTTTTTTTACTCGCTCAGGTCTGCTAGAAGATTTATGTTTTAGGGATTAAGTGAACAAGGTAAAAGTTTTCACACGGCAGCAGTTCGTGACAAATCCACACCTGACGTTTTTAGTGTATTTGTTGATTTAAAAAAAAATAAATCCCTCAGCGAATTTAAGAGCTAAAGCAACAGAAAAGCGTTAGCTTCGTCTCTCTCACTGCTGAGGTACAGGGTGTGTTTCAGTGTGCGTCTGGGACACACGCTCCATTTCACAGACAGGAGACGCCGAAACGAACAAAAGGGTGTTGTAATAAAAAGTTTACTACACTCTGGGCGCGGGGTTCATTTATATGTTTATACGCTATGTCTCTACGCTATGTCTCAGTTATAAACGCATTATTAACACCCTGCCGCCAGAGGGCGCTGAAGCACCTGAGCCGTGTCTAATGCCGAAGAAAACGTTGAGTGGCGCCACCTGCTGGAGACACACTGTAATTAACGACAAAATAATCATCGACTTATACATGTATTATTATTCATATTTATTATTATTATATATATTATTATATATATATTATTACAACATATATTATGGTAATATTTTATTTAATATTATGTTACTGTTACTTATTATTGTAATACTATACTATTATAATTATTATTATTACCATAATAGTACTATTATAAGATTTCTAAATTCACAAAATGTTTCAATTAAGAATAAAAAAAATCACACATATATATACACTTATTCTTAGTACTAAAATAACACTAGTGATTCATTATTATTTTATGCGATTATTTTTATTATAATGATAAAATAACAAAAACAAACTAGACAGTTTTGAAATATTTAGAGTAAAAATTTTAAAGAACAACATCTAGAGCAATTCATGAAGGTTACTGAAATGATTTTATAAAACGATCACATTTGTAGGCTATCCAGAATCGCATATGTAATTAGAATAAATAAACTGGAATGAATTTAAATAAATAAACTCAGCTATACGATACACTCCATACACCGTCTGAAATCTGGCATTCGGAGCAAAACGCATTCACAAAGCAAAAGAAGGAAGAGGAAAAGAAAAAGAACGAGAGAGAAAGAGAAAGATAGAAAGCTTGAACACCTTCATCTTTTAAAATGATTTATTTGATATACTGAAACCTGAAATCAGTCAGGATTACAGCAGCACACAGAAACTACAGCTTCAGGTGGTTCCCCCCCCCACACCCCACCCCTCCCCCCTTTATAACTTTATAAAATACACATAGAAAAAGGGGGGGGGGGGACAAAAGGTATAAAAGCAAACGAATGCAAAGAAATTCAAAGAAAAAAATACTCTTCAATAATCACCATATTAACGTAAATGTACAGAGAAACTTTCAACAAAAAAAACAGACACGAACGGTGAAATATGATCAAATGAAAAATTTGACTCTAATATGGATTCAGATTTTAAAAAATCAGACAATAAAATAATGCTGTAAACAACAATAAGGCATTTCATCTCATGTTCTCTCATTCGGAGCGTCTCAGCAGCAAATAATATATAATATACTGTACATTTCACACACACACACACACACACACACACACACTTACACTTACACTTACACTTATTTCCTTACATATTTATTCTTCAACATACAGGCAAAATCCCCCTTGACCCCCCCCCCCAATAAAAATACCCCCACATCAGTCCATTCACAGAAAGACTTTCTGAAAGAGAAACAAGTGCACTGCTGTGTCTCATTCAGAAATCTATCCTCTAACACACACACACACACACACACACACAGGATTTGAACTCGCAGCATTTTGAGAGTTGTTGGTTTTTTAAGAGCGCAGTTCACGTAAGAAAACAATGCAAAACCTTCATGCAATTCTGTATTGCAACACCTCTAAATTTAACTACACCCGAACCCATCCAGACTTTTACATTTTCAGAGAGCAGCTTCCTGTTTCGTCTCATAATAATCACAACCTTAATAATTACCATTACAGATTACAGCTGCAGCAATCAGCTGCAGCGATCAGCGGGGTCCAAGCACCCTTCATAAATAATGCTCCTAATCATGGCCAGTTCTTGCCAAGTTACACAGAACAATAACGAGAGACCACAAATGAATAATACTCAAGTTTCATGTCAGTAAATTACAAGCGTCCCGAAATGCCTCCCGAAAGCTGATTGGTTGACGGCGGCCATGTTTTTAAGAAATGTATTCAGCATTAAAGATGCGTTTAGAGAGAAGTTCAGGTCAATCGATTAGATGTACGGTTTCAGAGAAACGGTTTATTTAAGCAGAACTAAACGTCCCTGGAGTATGAAATAATATCTGCTGAGCTATGGTCCTCTGGCCCTCTGGTCTTCCCTTTTTTGCTGAAAATTCACCATCTCAGTGTGCAAAAAAAATAATATTTGAGAAATCGAACTTTATCACCAAGTACATAAAGTTCCAAGTTCCAAGTACAAGTGACGCGTCTTTAACGTCACGAAGGCTCTAAAACCATCCGAGACACCCACTCCTGTCTCTCGTCCCTGCGCAAAACTCTTGGCGCCCCTGAATCAGTCACTGTATCTCCACTTTAGCTTGACTTTAACATGTCTTGCCATTCTGTACAACTAAACATGCGATTCGAGTATTAAATTGAACGCTTATGAAGTTTATATTCCTGTAAGCATGCAGGACAGAGGACGTCTACTTCTTTTATAGCGGACAAGGTGCCTATAGGTTTGCATATCATTATATTTAGTGAATGTGCAACAATTCACCATGACAACAGTCAAACATGGAGGAAAATTTAAATATATATATATATATATAAATCAACTTACAAAACGTACAAAGTATAATGTATGTATGATCAAGAGTTCTGCGATTCTGCAATAGCGGTGTTTTTTTTGGGGGGGGGGGGGGCAGGGAATGAAACATCAGTGCAAGTTGAGGAATAAAATGGTTTAAATGCGACCAATGAACCAGATTATTATTATTAGTGTTATTAATGTAATTCTGGGTTTCTGTGAACACAGGACACACCCCCAATCAACACTGATAATGTCCCCAAGTGTGATCAGTTCCTGTTGGTGCTGATCTCAAGCAGATATCAGAAGCCATCCAACTTGGTACTAGGTATGTGACTGATTAGTTTTGTAGTGCCAAAACTTTTGTTGAAGGCCTCTTCATCTAAATGAGCTTGTTCAGTCTGTCAGAGAGCTGCGCGTTAATAACGAGGTCACGCCGAGTGTGTTTGGCGGTGCGCCGATTATGGGCCGTGACGTTAACGCACAGCGCAGGTCGCTCTCAGTGTATGTTTGGCGGCGTGCCCAAATCGGCCGTGATGTTAACGTACAGCACAGGACGCTCCACTGACAGAATTTTATACGAACACGAGTTCAGACCGTCCTTCCTCCAGGTCTGAGGCGTCTGACCCAGCAAATGCATCCTGCAGGAAACAAGGAAGTCAGGAGGAACGGTTAAACTGATCCGTGTATAAACACGGCGCGGTTGAATTCTCAAATCTGACTGGTCAAAAAAGATGCACACGTTATTTGACACTGTTTTAGTACAAGTACTGGAGAGCAAGCTGTAACATTAAAGACTGGTTTATATTAACGCCCTCATTCGAATACATTATCGTTTCTATAGCAACGGCTCATACACAGGGAACTGTACAGCAGATGCTCCCTGTAAATTAAGACTAATAATATAAATGGATTTCAGAAACGTGTTTAAGAAAGGAAAATGTAAAGTGTCAAACATTTATACGGGAGACCTTTATTTAACATTTATGGAAGGAGTCTCCAGTGTCAATGCTTTTTTTTTTTTTTTTTTTTTTTTTTTTAGAGAAAGAGAGAAAGGGGAGAGAGAGGGAGAAATAGAGGGAGGGGGAGAGAGAGAGAGGGAGGGAGAGAGGGGGAGAGATAAAGAAAGAGAGAGAGAGAGAGAGAGAGAGAGAGAGAGAGAGAGAGAGAGAGAGTGGGGAGAGATAGGGGAGAGGGAGAGAGAGAGAGAGAGAGAGAGAGAGAGAGAGAGAGAGAGAGGGAGAGAGAGAGAGTGGGGAGAGATAGGGGAGAGGGAGAGAGAGGGAGAGAGAGGGAGAGATAAAGAGAGAGAGAGAGAGAGAGAGAGAGAGAGAGAGAGAGAGAGAGGGGGAAGGGTGAGAGAGGGGAGAGAGAGATGCTGGTGAGGTAACGACTGTTTATTGTTGTTTTTGATAAAGATAGACCGATTGATAATTTTTGATGATTAGGTCGCACCCATCATTGATCGCTGGAACTATCAGTTATCTGTAAAAACCGTTGCGGAGCGGCTGAGAAGAATCCACCGTCATTATACGGTACGAGAGCGGCCTCTAGAGGCGGAATAAAAACTATCGCTGACTAATTTTCTCGAGTTATTTGAAGTGTTTTTTGATTCATTTTAGATGTCTCTATTTTTATTTGTTATTTGGAGAGTTACTTTTTGGTCCAGTTTGGATGCATATCTTTTATTTACTTTGGTATTTATCAATATGTATTTCATTTTTTTAAAAAAGTACAGTACATTTTCCTGATACAGTCAGTGCAGTTTATTTTTGTAATGAAGTTCAGCGATATTTTTTTTCTTTGAGTGTTACGTTTTCATTCAGTATAAATGTTAAAAAACGCTCGACTTAGTTATCAGTGAAATCCGATCATTCCACCTCTAGTTCTTCGGGATTCTGGCAGTAGCTGTATAAAACATGAGAATATCTGAATCGTGTGATGCGGTACATAATACTAACACCATGTCACACGGTTATTTCATTGGAAATTACAAATCTGCTAGAAATCCATGTTTTTTAAATAAATATTTATTTGTTTATTTATTTATTTATTTATTTATTTTCGCTGTGCAAAAGTTTAGGCACCTGTCAAAGGGACTCTATAAGGGACTGCATACTTAAAGGAAAGTGCGATTTGTTTGCTGCATGAAGAAGAGAAAAACAATCCTCACCTGTCCTTATTGACCTCGTTGCCG
Source organism: Ictalurus furcatus (assembly GCF_023375685.1). NCBI lineage: Eukaryota > Metazoa > Chordata > Actinopteri > Siluriformes > Ictaluridae > Ictalurus > Ictalurus furcatus. Next base: position 19,012,043 of record NC_071282.1, read on the forward strand.
TTGTCTCTTTTGTGAAACACCATGGTGTAGCGAGCGACATCGGCGGGTGGGCGGACGATCTTCATCCTCTGCAGCTGCACCCTGCACGACAAAACCTCATTTTGTGTTGATTTAAGTCAATATTTTGGAGACAGTGACAAATACCCACGTCTGAAAAATGTGATTTAACGTGACTAATCCGAGTTTTCTCTTGCTTAGGGTTATTCTCCACTATGCTGAGGGGAAGAAAGGCCAAAATAGTGCACTATGTAGTGAACATGACACAGCTTCAGACACGGAAAGTGTTTTTGTCTGCGTGTGTAATAAAAGCAATAAAGTCATTCGCATCATATAAACGCGATGTTGCTTTGCGGCACATCAGAATCCAGAATAAATATGCACATTAAGGACATGTCCAATAATTCGTGCTGTTTAGAGGTGTACATTTCCCACACTGTGAACATTTCCTCCCTGAACTGTTTTTCTTTCCATTCTTCCTCACATCCTGTACGTCTGCACGCCATCTCAGCGAGACGACAATCGCTAGCATTAGCACAGCAGCAAGCTGCAAGCTAAAATGTCTGTCCTCAGTTGTAAGCAAAACTCTACAGGATGCGTTTATTATACAGTACAATAATTACCCATTACCCCACAGCACTGACTGAATTCTGGATTCTGATTGGTCAGAAGGGGTTGGTTAATTCTCTAAAACAGCAGCTCTGACAGTAGCGCAGCTGCAAATCACAGGCTTGTAGTAACGCAGTTTATAATAATACATTAATTATATTATACTGTATGCTAAGTGTGTATCAGTATTTACATGTAGTTGCATAGTTATCATATGGTAAAAAAATGCTACTAAATCCTGGTGTGTGTGTGTGTGTGTGTGTATATGTGTGAGTATATGTGTGTTACCGTATGCGGAGGTCGTCGTCTTCCCCTCCCCAGCCCCAGTAGGTGTTCGGAAAACCGTTCACTTTGGAGAACTGCTCCGTGGTCATCGCAGTCACCCCCCCAAAATAACCTTTATATCTCAGTCTGTGCAACACACACACAAACACACACACACACACACCACCTGTTACTTCACCTGACTGTTTACGTTGGCCAAATACTTATTATTGACACAAGCTGGGTGTGTCGTATATTAATTCATTCATTTTGTGATGGAAAAAAAAATCCCTGTGTTGAAGCAGCTTTTGATGTTATTTCAGACCGTGACAGACGCCAGGGTTCACGTATATATATATATATATATATATATATATAGCGGTTTCTGGTAACGGCTCTAGTCTAATACTGGCTGTTTCAGTCCATTTTTCCCTCTAAGTTCACGTGAACCAAATGAACCGAGGCTGCAGGCCTCATGTTCGACACGCTGTCATAACGCTCCCTTCTGATGAGCTTAACTTTCCGGACTGTTAAGTACACATGCTTCGGGGTAGTTACTGTAGGTCCCCACTCGCAAACTTCGTGCTGCGCGTGCCATTTCCTCCAAATGTACACAATGCACGCAGACGCAGCTGATTTCAGACGTCCAATTAAAGAAAGAAATCTCTCTTCAATTAAAGAAATCAGGATAATAATTTGTTTTTAAGTCACGGTACTGGATCTGGGGTGATTTACATCGAATCTTTTCCTAAAAACAGCCTTAAATTGACTCTGCGTAAGTGCTACACTGTGCATGAAAGGGTTCAAAAAAATGTATATATGGATATATTCTGGGATTAGAAACAATAATGTTTGTGACGTACTTGTACCCGGTGGAGTTTCGGCCCACCACTAAGTGTTTCGGTTGTTGTTCACACTTGTATAAGTTGTGGTCGTTTTCTGGGACGAGATCTACGTCGTGAAAGATGAAACAATCCCAGCTGAAGTCTTTCAGAGCCTCCAGATAACCGATGTTCAACAACTTCGCCCTGTTGAACATACCATCACCGGCCTGTAAGAGGGAAATGCACACGAGTTTCCGTCAGCGTTGGCAAACACTGTGTGTGTGTGTGTGTGTGTGTGTGTGTGTGTGTGTGTGTGTGTGTGTGGTCGGTGACCTGGTGGATGATGTAGATGGCGTAGTGGAGCTGCTGCCGCTGCAGGAACGGGTGGAGGTGGTGCAGCAGGTACAGCAGGTGTCTCTCTCGGTTTCGGTGAGGGACGAGAACGGCGACGCTCTGCCTAGCTTTACACTCGCCCGGTTTGTACTGTCCCTCCACCACACCTGTGTTCTCCACCTCCACCTGGCCGAGAGTCAGAGACGGTTCGAACGCCAACCTCACGGCTCCACCTGCGACGACACACACACACATTTTTCCCCTTCTCTGTTTATGTGGTGCTGTTTATTCCTCCACTGTATCGTCTTGCCCAACAATCCCTCCATCACTCTCTCCCCATCTGTCCGTCCCAGGTCTGTTCATCTCTCGATCCATCCATCTCCCTCACTCTCTCTCCATCTGTCCAACTTCCTTCCATCTCTTACTCCTTATCCCTCTATCCATCCATCTCTCTCTCTCCCTTTTCTTTCTCTCTCTTTATCCATCCCTTTCCCTCTGTCTCTCTCTCTGTCCAACTTTCTTCCATCGCTGTCTCTTTATCTGTTTATCCATCCATCCATCCACCCTGTCTCTCTGTCTGTCTGTCCCTCTCTCTACCTCAGTCTATATGTCTCTCTCTTTCTCACACACACACACACAACCTGTCCATCCCCCTCCACATCTGTCTCCTTCTACCCATCCCCCTTTTTCCGTCCATCCAGTTATACCTGTTTCTCTACATCGGCCTGACCATCTCTCTATCCACCCCTTCCCCCTCACACTCACTGTAATCTACCTCTGTTTGTTTCCTCAGCTTTTAATCTGTTCATCCATCTCTCTCTCTCTCTCTCTCTCTCTCTCTCTCTCTCTCTCTCTCTCTCAAATAGCACAAAAAAAATTTAATTTGCAAAGTCAAACATGCAAAAACCTCAGCAGCCACAACACAAACACAGGTAAACACGGCAGGATTTAAAAACACACAGTGAGCGAGTGTGTACAAGTCAGACTCTGAGGAGCTCCACACACTCGAGTGTGATGTCTAAACACTTTCAGTCCCTCAGGAGGAGACGCGAGATTCAGCACCGAGACGGAAAAATACTGCCGTGTTGTAGCGACTGTAATGAACTCATCTTGGGAAAATAAACCATCAACACCATTACATTACTCAATGTGCGATTTCTTTTGATCTGATAGTCATGTGACCTGCGTTTTTTCTTGTTTTTTTCCATTTCATTTTTTAAACTTATATATATATATATATATATATATATATTTTTAACAAAAAGGAATAATTTTTTTTTTTAAACTAGAGATAGAGTTTTATTTTTGCTTATAAACTTAAATTTTTTTCCCTAAAATTCTAAACTCAAAGTTTTTTTTTTTTTTAAAAGATAGTTATTTTTTTAAAATAATGTTTAACTGAACTGTAATTGTAAGTTGCCCGAGAACGACCTGAATTAAAATAAAGGGGGGGGGGATTGCTGATAATGTTGTTTCACAATAAAACTCACGGAGCAGTGGTGATTTTTCGGGGCAGAGGTCTTTCTGCATTCGCTCCTCAGCCACTTCGTCCTGCTGCTCCATCTCCATCTGCCCTTCCTTCCTCTCCTTCTGAATCTGCGCCTCGGTTGAGGTCAGCACCTGCTTGGGCGTCTTCACATAGCCGCTGGCGAGGGACTTGATCCACACGATCATGCACACGCCGAACACCAGCAACAGCAGGTACTTGGTCCTCCACGTGAACCTGTACGCGACGGGACACACGGCCATGGCTGCGTCTCAGAGGGAGCGAGCGTGAGAGAGGACACGCTGAACACGTAAACAAGCCCTGTGGAGGAACATCTGCCTCGCTTTCCTCCAGGAAGCACAGAAAACGCTTTTAACGTCAGGCAGACTGAGACTTCAGTGGGCTGTGCATTCTGAACTGAAACAGAGGCGGAGTTAATCTTTCCATGCCGAAATGGTAGCACAAGAAATGTTACATTCCACATGTCTATTAAAACAAAATCCTTCTGTGAACAGGGCTTTATTTCCTGCTCCGAGCCCCTGGCTGGCCATATCATATCTCGGTCACGTTGATGGAATTCAGCTGAGCGTGTCTTTCATGCAGATTTTCCCAGAACACACTTCGTGACCAGGAACTCTCTACACTTCGGGTTAAACTATAATCATCTATTGTTCATTAACACTACTTATTATAGTACGTACACAGCTCACATTTATTTCTGTTAAAGCACAAGAAACCAAGCACACAGGTACAACTGAGTGCAAAAATTTGCACACCCTTAGAATGAAAATGGACTGTAATTTCAGTGTTAGTTAGGGTATAATCAGTGTTTTAACAAATTTTGCCTTATAACCACATTTTGGATTTTTTTTCCAAAATGTGGAAAGAACATTTGCCAGAACATTTGCCAAATTTTCCCCTAGAAATGAAGCTGATCACAACATTAAAAACAAACACTGTTTATTTATTTATTATTCAGCTATTTTATTTTTGGCTAGTATGTGTTTATTTATGTTTTTACTGCATTTTAAATTACTAGTACTACTGCTGCTAATAATAATAATAATAATAATAATAATAATAATAATAATAAATCTTTTAGGCTTTTATAACTAACCCAAGTAAGTAGTTCACTCATTAAACAGACTAGCAAACTGGACAGGAAATGACATTAAAAATAAATAAATTAATGAATAATTAAAAAAAAAAAACAAGCACTCGATAACACGCTAGCTAGCTGCACGAACAGGCCAGTTAATGAGCTAACTAGCTAATTAAGCGCACACAAGTCAAATTAAAACACTTTCCCTAAAATAATTTGTCTTACCGTTTTCCCAACTTCCCAAAACGTTTTCTGGAGCTGATGATCCTGACACAGTACGTGATTTTATATTCCTCTTCCTTGTATGCACATAAATCCCGCCTTCCGACCCTACGATTGGCTGATACTCGCTACACTTTGTGTCTATTGGACAAAGCGACTGTCCGTTACACAGATCGGCGGGCTCACAATCACCCCTCCTTCGGCGAGTGAACCAATTGGACATCAGCGCAACGGTCGCGTGCAAAAAAGGAACGGTGACGTAGCCAGGAGGTGGAGAGAACCGTTTGAAATAGAGTTAGCTTTTTGCAGACATTACCTGCAAGACTAGATATGAATAACGTTTCAAGAGAGGAAACTTGCATCCGGAAATTACACACCAACAGGCAAAAAAAATAAAAATAAAAATAAAATATTTATACAAAGATTATAGTCATTACAAACACCTCAGACATTACAACTCACACACAAAATACAACACTCCATAATATTTTATTGACTTCAATAATAAAAATAATAAAATAAAATAATTATTTTTAAAAAAATAAATAGCCATCGTGGATAGATATAACCACAAAAAAAAATAAACACAAATTTACCGTATTTACTTTCATGTAGTAAGACTCTTCATAATTAATTGTGAGCCCTGGGATAATAAATCACTGGCTTAGTAACAGAGGGCTGTGAAAAGGCGAAATTTCCCCATGTGCAGTATATACAGTTTAAGCTCTGCTTACCTGCTGAAAGGTAGAGTTGTGGGTCACAGAAAGCATCATCATGAAACACAATCGACAAATCCTTTTTTTCCCCCACAAGATAGCAATATGACTTATAACCAAAATGACCTTTCACTAAAATTAGTATACTGCGTGCTTATTTATACGCTTTAGTTATTTACAGGTGCGGTCGGAAGTTTGCGTACACTCATCACGGACATGAATGTCGTGGCACTATTGGGCTTTTTCTGGGGCAGAACGATCGTACAACATACATCTTTAATAAATAAATGATATCATTTGGTTCACAAGTTTTAATTCATTTGGGGTTTTCTGTAATCCACACAGGGCCAAAGTTATACAAACAGGGTCAAAAATATACATACAAACACTGACTATTAACTCAGCGGTGCCGAAAGTTACAAAATGTCCTGTTATTCATCATGATTGACTGCAGCTGGCAGCTTCTCTGTGCCAACATAAAAAGGGTGTGCTTGAAAGGAGTCGTTGGATTGAACGACACACGGTACTCTGGGAAAGTCCAAGGAGCACAGTGCAGATCTCTGAAAGACGATGGTGGATTTACACAAGTCAGGAATGTCTCTTGGAGGCATTTCTAAACAAGTGCAGATTCCAAGATCATCAGTTCGTACACCTGTACGTAAGTACAAGTTATTGGGAAGTGTAGCCAGTTTGCCGAGGTCTGGACGAAGACCCAAACGGTCATCCTCAGCTGAGAGGAAATTGGTTCGGATGGTCAGGAAAAACCCAGGAACCACCAAGGCACAGGGCTGCCATGAACTGGAAGCTTCTGGAACATCAGTGTCACTGTCGACAGTCAAGCGACAGAAAACCCAAATAAATTAAAACTTGTGAACCAAATTCTTCCTTTTTTATTATAATTAAAAATTGATGTTGTGCAATCATACTGCCCCAGAAAAATCCCAATATTGCCACGACATTCATGCTCATGATGAGTGTATGTAAACTTCCGACCGCAACTGTACATTTCATCCCCTTGAACCAACGTTGGAGTCAGTGTCTTCGAGTCAGTAAACTCACCACCTGTTACTAAACCAGTGATTTATTATCTGGGGGCTCACAATTAATTATGAAGAGTCTAACTGCATGAATGATTATACATATGATGATATCAGCTGGATGGATCGCTGTCTATTAAAATCCCAAAAATGCAAACTGGTAGAACACTTTCTGTCTATAAGCAACTGGTAGGGCTACCCTTATTTGCATACAGTACATTATATTACGTAATGTAGCATGTTGCAAGGGTATCAATCAAAAACGATCAACAAATGACTCGTATGAAGAGAGTCCGTGGATGAAGTCGTGTCTCTCATGAAAGAACGGGTAACTTCCCAAAGGTTCGGCACAGTGGCAGGCGGGCAGTAAGAACCGATTTCTGGGAAAATGAGTTAGCCAATGATATTTGAGGCTACAATCAAGCCAGTTGGGCCCGCCCACTGCTGACAAAAAGTATTGAATTCACGTATGCGAGTTCTTTCCACGTGTGAACATCTATTTTCCTCTCACTGTTGTAATTCACCGCACGTGCGAGCGTTAATAACGCGCCCGGATTTTTAGCATGCATTCGAAATACCCTTTTTGTGCGCTCAAAATATCGTTCTTGCGTGTGCAGAAATTTCACACAAAAATAACGCCATAGGACGGCGCCCCAAATATGGTAACGCCCTAGCCGGCTGCCTGTGACGACTAACGGCTTGACCGGCCCTGCTGTTTATCATTATTTATCTTCCAGGTTTGGCCTCGGGCATGAATACTCCATTAAACACAGACGTAAAGCCATACCGAAGAGACATATTTACATACGAGATGAGGATTCGCTGGGGACCGATGAATTTCATCTTCATCACACAGACGCACATGAAGTCAAGGAGAGTTTATATCGTCCATGAGTCTCGACATTTTAATACACTCTTAACCGAAATTCTGCCCGATAAAAACAAAAAAGTTGTTTCTGACAAAGAAACACCAACACGTCCTATAAATCCTGCATTCATAAAGCATTAAAACTGTGTGTATGATTAAGCATAACTTACCAGCCTAACAAAAGTACCTATTTAACATAATGCCGTGTACTCTGGATGCGTATCCTCCTTCCAACCATCTGTCCAGTTTCCATACCGCCTGTCCCTGCAAACACAAGGCCCGCAAGACGCAATCCAACGCAGCGCACAACCACACACACATTCACACACTACGGACAATTTGGAGATGCCAATCAACCTACAACCCACGTCGCTGGACCGGAGGAGGAAACCCGAGTACCCAGAGGAAACCCCTGAAGCACAGGGAAAAACATGCACACTCGGCAGAGGGGATTCGAACCCCAAACCCGAAGGTGCGAGGCAAACGTGCTAACCACCAAGCCACCGTGCCCCTCGGATCCGTTCCGAAGTTCCATTTAATTCAGTTCCCTGTGATTTAGAGTCGCTTGGACGTGACGTGATTCGATTGATATAATTCATATTTATTTACCAGTTACGTCGAGTTTTATATATCACATTGTATTTTCATTCGAATTGTATTATATGATATTTTTTTAAAAACTGGAACCATTTCTAAAGAAATTCGTTATTAAATTCTAAACAAGAGATAATGAAATATAATGACTTATAAAGTACAGGATTTATAGAAATTGTTGCACACGTTTAAGCACGTCATTTGCATGATCTGGAAACAACACGATGCAGTTAACAATATGAAATGTAGATACGAGACAAAGTCATAAGCATTTGCTTATAACTGTTGTTCTTTAATTATTAGCTTTAATTGTATTGTTTATGTTCATGTTAATCAGAAACTCCCGACTGTCGCCTTTAACGGACGGTTCACCCAAATAATACCTGTTCGGTGGGCGGGGTGCCAATACTTTGTACAGTACGACAGATGAGCTGTAGTTGGTAACTGTATACTTAGTAAGTGATCTGCAGGGTGGACAGACTTGATAAACCAGCTACCGAGTGTAGATATTTCGTCATGATTTGATGTTTTCGTGATTTCAGCAGCGTCTCGCGGGTGCGTTTAGTTTTTTCGCGCCTCCTCAAAAGCGATGGACAGACTCATCGTCCCGCTTTCAAAGCTCACCCTGGGCCTTTGGCTCCGCCTCTGCCCGGAGGGCGTGGCTGTTTCGTTCTCGCTGGCTTTCAGGCAGATTGACGAGGACGGCGAAGAGGCGGTGGACCCGCCCGCGCTGCTGGACCTCTTCCTGAAGGCGGAGCTTCGCCTCATTGTGGCTTTCGCAGCCGCTTTGAAGGCGTGTGCCGCTGTGCTGGAGCGAACTTCCTCGATGGTGTTCCTGGACGGCTTGAACAGGATGATGTAGACCTTATTGAAGAAGATGCACGCGAGCAGGCTGAAGCTGGACGCCAGGATGGCGATGACCTCCACAGCAGAGACGAACTTCCCGTAGGTGCTGAAGTAGGCTGGGACGAAGGAGATCCAGACGATGAAGAAGATGAGCATGCTAAAGGTGATGAACTTGGCCTCCGTGAAGTTCTCCGGCAGCTTCCGCGACTTGAAGGCGAAAAAGAAGCAGACGGCCGCCAGGAGGCAGGTGTAGCCGATCAAGAAGCCCAGAGCCATCATGGAGCCTTCATTGCATGTTATGAAGATGATCTCGTCGATGTCGTAGTTTCTGTAGCTCGCCGGCGGAGCGTTGTACAGCCACACCACGCAGATCATCACCTGCACGAAGGTGAACAGGAAGACCAACAGGAACTGCAGGTTCAGACCCCACCACTTACGATGGAGGCTGGTGGGAATCTTGGCTTCGAACACCAGAAGAACCCGGTTGGTCTTCACCAGGATGCAGGAGATGCACAAGACGAAGCTGATCCCGAACGCGGGCTGACGCAAACGACACGTCCAGTCCTGGGGCTCGCCGATGAACACGAGCGAACTGGAGAAACAGCAGATTAACGAGAACAGCAATAAGTAGGACAGCTCTCGGTTCGAAGCCTTGACTATAGGCGTGTTCCTAAATCGCACAAACACGCCCATCACGAAGGACGTCAGGAGAACGCCGAGCACGGCGAGCAGGGCCAGAGTGATCCCGAACGGCTCCGACCACGCCAGAAACTCGATCTCCTTTAAGAAACAGGAAGTGTGGTTCCCGTTGGACCAAGAATTGTTGGGACATTTGGTACAAACGCTGGCATCTGTAAAGAAAATGAGAATCATTAAGAATAAAAACAAACCATAAAAGGTAATGAAATAACTATTATTATTAATACCCATTGACTTTATTATTTAGATAATTTAATAATAAAAATGTATTATTTAAGTAAATTGATTGCAAAATGCAATTAGAGCATTGTTAATGAATACGCCTTGACGAGAGAGATCGGAGGAGAATGACCAGACTGGTCAGAGTCTATAGTCTACAGGAAGTCTATAGTAACACAAATAAGCACTCTTTACAACCGTGGTGAGCAGAAAAGCATCTCAGAACACACAACACATCAAACCATGCGGAGGTGGATGACCTACAACAGCACTATGGCTACCGTCTATATATATATATATATATATATATATATATATATATATATATATATATATATATATATATATATATAAAAACACAAGCAATTTTTTAGTTTTATTTCTATATAAATATTTATTTGAAAAATGTCTATACATTAGTTATATTGTAGATTTTATAATAAGATATATATATATATATATAAAATTTGTTTTCAGTTATTATTATAAACACAAAGGGGTACTTATGAGTACTTCTCAATCTAGCTGTTGGGGTTAATAACAAAAATCCGTAGTGAAGAGTGAATAAACCTGCACCTTTATACTCGCTGTATTCTCCATCAGAGCAGTCGGTACACTCGAAGCAGCAGGTGGGTTTCCCCTCGATGATGCCCTTCCTGGTGCCGGGCTCGCACTCCTCGCTGCAGTTCGAAAACGGGACCTGGGCACAGACGACGAGGGAAAACCTAACTCGGTTACTGAAGCTTCGGAAATAACGTATTCTTACTAGAAGTTTATAGACGTAAGTTTGCTTCTAAAGCTCTGCTAATGAATGCAGAATGAAGCATGTGAGCAGAGATTAATATAAAAACATGCAAACGATTATATTCCGAGATCATTCACGCACAGATATTCAACAGTGTCTATTTTTTTTTTCAGTAATACAACTCTTTCTTTTCTTTTTTTCTCTTTTGTTTTGAAGTAATGCAAATGGAAGAAGATACGACTGCGCGTCATGTCGGTGAATTCCTGAATGACTGCGTGTGCAGTGGGTGCAGTGTGACTTGAGTGGGAAGCAAATTTGTTAAAAGGGTGGTGATGGGATTATACGAGCTACAAGATCCGGGGAGAAGTGACCTGCTGATGTAAACAGACGGTATTTACACGGGCAGGTTCATATGGTGAGTCAAATGAAAAATAAGACTCGCACAAAACCTCAGTTTCCACACAAATAAATATACTAAAAATCTATCCTGACTGAAAGAATCAAGTGTCTTTACATGTAAACATTTCCAATTTCAAATGAACGTTTTCTATGCGTCACAGGAGCAGATCGGATATAGATCATGTGGCAGGTCGAGAGCTTCAGTTAGTGTTCACGTCAAACATCGGGACGAAGAAAAAGTCTGATCTCTGTGACTTTAACCGTGGCGTGGATGGGCTGGTCTCCGGGAATTTTCACACACAGCAGTGTCTAGAGCTCACACACACCTGCATCTTACCTGCTTTCATGCACTGTGCTGCTGATGCCACGTGATTAGAGAACTGTACAAATGAGGTGGTGTTCGGGCGTTCCTATTAAACTGGACGGTGAGTGTATTTATTTATATATTGCTAATCATTGCATTGAATACTCTTATGATTTCTAAAATAATTTTCTAGTCCTGTAAACGGGCGTCGTGAGGACATACTCGGAGCCTCCGCTTCTCACCTGGGTCAGATAGCCGTTCCACAGTATTTTTGTTTTGTCTATGGAGAGTTTGGCGCCCTTTTTGCCGTTAACGCTGTAGTACCCGACCTCCCTGAACACCACCGAGCCGTCCGCGGGGGAACGGTGCCAGTTCATGATGGTGTAGTTGGCAGAAAGTTCACTGCTCTCGTCGAAACGCACTCGCTCGCCCATGCTGTTCTGGAACTTCAGATGCCTCAGCTGCTTTAAGACCTGGAAGAAAAAAAAAAAAACTACACGTTTATCACAGATCATTGTTAAAGTTCAACGCAGCTAAAGGTCTTACAGCACAGAAAACACAGGACTTCCTGCTCATTTACCTGCCACGCCTCCACTTTTCGAATATCAGCACAGGATCCGTTAGCGAAGAGTCCTCTCCCGGGCGTACAGGTGAGAATGTCCTGCAGCGCCTCGGCTATGGCGTAAACTGCCACGTAGACGTTATAGGAGATTCTCAGGTGAGTGTAGTCCAGGTAAGGCGTCTCGACGCTCGTGATGTCCTCCTCGCCCGTGCAAAGCGGCCTAAAGCCCGCGCTGCTGTTCTCGCTGTCCTCCTTCCTCACACTGTCCGCCAGGTAACAGTTGAACGTCTCTTCCCAAAACTCTCGCACAAACTCGTTATGGAGGGATTTTTTCGGATGGACCTGCTGCAGGAATTCCTTGAATCCGGGGATGTGTCCTGCCTGCAGCGCGAAGCCGATCGTCCCGCCCATGACGTCCAGGTACTCGGGTTTGGCCACCAGGCTCGACAGAGCCCACGCTTCGCTCGCTAACCACACACGATCCGTGATGTTGCGCCTCACCATTTCCTTAACCAGCGGCTCAACGTCGGGCCCGCTAGCAAAAACGACGATGACTTTAGCGGTGGAGTTCTGGATTTGGTCTGCAATGCGGATAATCTCGGCTTCTTCCAGATACTGAGAGATCAGCACGTTGAGGTCGATGCAGATGTCCCTCTCGAACATCTCGTTCTCGAATTTCTCTATCCCGGGACGACCGTATTCATCGTCCGAGGCGATCGCGATGACCCAGTTCCACTGGAAGTGATCGATGATGGCCGCCATCGCGATGGCCTGGTACTCGTCAGTCGGAATTGTCCTCATGAAGGACTTGTACTGGTTCTTGTTGCTCAGAAGGCGACTCGAAGAAGCATAGCTGATCTGATGGAGCAAAATTGAAAGCTCGAAAAAAGTAACACCATTTCTTTCTTAATAAAAAAAACAACCTCTTTACAGAAAAGTCCCCGCTCACCTGTGGGATGTAGAAGAGACCGACGAGGTCGGCCACGGCCGTCGAAACCGCCGATCCGCAAGCCCCGACCACGGCGATGGTGGACGGGATGTTCCCGGTGCAGTTACAAAACCCATCCAAGTTCAGAGAGTCGATCTTATTCTGAGCCACGAAGCTCAGAGACGCCTCCAGGGCTTTGGAGACGGTGTTACAGGTGTCGAATATACTGTACCCCAAAGTGATGTTTGGTAAAAGAGTAGAACTGTTGTTGATTTCCTCGATTGCAAAAATCATAGCCTGGAGCCAACGAAATCCACGGAAATTATACCTGAGAAATCACACAGCACAGAGGAAAGAAATGTTTACGAAGCTGGTCTATCAGCAGAAACCCACATTATTTACAGCTCAAAAGAAAAGTCCATTTTTGATCGGTTTAAGTCATAGACATGAGGGTTTTTTCAAAGTTTCTTTCTTTTGAATTTAAACATCGTCGAACGCTATATTACAACTCGGGTTTGTGCATGCAAGTCTCGGAATGCTTCCGTGTTTATACCACAGCGCTGTCCTGTACCGTTCATTTCCGTTTCTTTCTCCACGTACCTCACGCACTCGGTTGATTCCGGTTTAGCAGCCAAATCCTGGTCGTTGGAAGCGACTCGGAAGTGTATAGGGAACAAGCCCCCCAGCAGGATGTCCCCCGTCTTCTGAGCTCTCTGACGAGGGCCGTATGATAAAACCCCACAGTTCAAAGCCAACAGCACCAAGTAGTGCACATAGAGCTCGAAAGAAAACCTCATAGTCTCAGTGCTTTGAATGTTTTTTGGCCATAGACAGGGGTAGAGCAGCAGCTGAGTGTTTGGCCAGAAGGTCGTGAGCTCAAATCCCAAGCTTTGAATAAAAACTATCCGCCAAATTAATCTACGTTTATGTTTTTCTCAGTATGAATTCAGGAAATCGGAGTCAAACCTAGAAACATGGTCCATTAAAGTACAAGATAGAAAAGCTTGTAATCGTATATATGACATGCTATGACACAGGAACTAAAAGCAAATGCATGGCAGAAACAGTCTGAGCCCTAAACGCATGACAGTCTGTGTTCAGGGTTTTTTTTTTTTTTCTCCCCCTTTCACCAGGGGTCTATCTGAGGAGCGATCGATCTCTTCGTCCTATCCTCCGTCAGTCTCATCTTCATCTCCGATGCACTTTGTGGTCTGTGGGATGCTTTTAAGACAGAATGTTCCATGAAGTTATAAGACGCAGGAATTTGAGAACAGCAGGGGTGAAGGTAAAGCTGTATATCCCTACAAAAAAAAAAAAGAATAAAAAAAGGTAAAAACAAAAAAAGATAGACGTTAAAATAAAAAAGTTTGATCTTCAGTGTATATACCCAAAATTCAGTTTTAAGATGCTGAACTCTAGTCCTCAATAATACAGGCCCTCAATGAATGAACCAATGTACAAGTACTAATGACTGAACTATAAAAGTTATGACAATGACTAGAAGTCATGGAATGATTTTTTTTTTTTTTTTTAATAAAAGAACTACAGGCTAAAATCTAGATCGAATTATTGATTTATAAAGTTTCTAACAATTAAAGCTACATTTTACATAGATGTGCTGCTGAATTTCGCCGAAGCAATAAATATCATCAGTGAGGATGTATTGATACTGACATTCGTATCACGAATCATTCCAATACCGATTTACTCCTAAAAAATGCTCCGATACGAGATGATGATGACGACGACGACGACGATGATGATATGTGGCGTATAATGTCATGCTAATAAACAGACGACGTGACACGACGGCGATCTCTGGACAGATTTCACGATCAACCATGAAAATAAAGCGGACTGCGAATCCGTGCTCTGTGGAAATCGAGAGACGACAGCATCTACAGCATCTTTCTACAATACACGTAACCTTATAAAACATCTTTACGGTGTGTAAAAACAGCGTGCTTGGTAGAGACTGCGACCTGAGCGTGCAGAGCGGTGTTAGCAAGCGTGGTAATAATTAATAAATAAATAAATAAATAAATAAATAAGAGAGCGCTAGTTGCTGTGAATTATGCGCTCGTAAAGGTGCGAGCGTGGAACTGTGAAGTGAGGGAAACTGTTATACGAGAGAGAGAGAGAGAGAGAGAGAGAGAGAGAGCACTTCAGTTCAGCGAGAACCGAGACACGACCGAAATACGTCACAACGTTCATCACTAACAGCAACCAACATAACCAGAGCGACACTGTTCTGTTACACCCCTGACTGATGAACACTCCGTAGGGTTTATCATTTCATTATCAGTGCCTGCATCAACGAGTACCGAAAAACATGACTGAGTGTGTATATATATATATATATATATATATATTTGTTATGTATACATACACAGTAAAGGGAGAACAACAGAGGGCCTGAAACAGAACCCTGAGGAACAACATGCGTTTTTAATATTTGAAAACTCAAAATTAATGCAAACAGTCTGTCAAGTGTGAAAACAGTAAGAACTATTTGTTCTGTTTAAAATCAAGCGTGTCTATTAAAATACGACGATCCGGAGCGAGCCTGTTCCCACGAGAGACGGGAATCAGAGAAGACAACTCAGGACACGACCGACAGAAACGTGAGATATCGAGCTTGACCGAGTTCGGAATAACAATAACTAATATAGGAACACAAATCTCGGGTTGAAAGTAGTGTTGAGCGAATTAAAACATCAAGGGAAATAGTGAGAAGTTAAGATTTTTGTGAATTATTGACTGTTCTTTCAATGCCATGTCAGCGTCGACGGCTACGCTCATGGTGAGCTAGAGGTAGGTAAAACAGGACACTCCATAAATTCTTACAGTATTACAACAATAAGATCTCAACATTTCAACAGACAACAACAGCAGCTATATGAAGCCCTTCATTTTAATATTCCATAATCTAGGACTTTTTCTTGGCAAGACAAAAAAAATACGTCGTCTGGTATTGTTAAGAGCAGGACAGTCCATTAATATATACTTAAGTCAGTGCGTACGCATGAAAACTGCGAGACTGCAAATAGGTTTGAAATGATTTCTCACTGTAAAAAGAGCCGTCATGTCGACCACACGAACACCGAATGACTTTAAACTCGACACAACCCACAAAGAAAAAGCTGCCCGAGTTAAAAGCGAGAAACCCTGTGGTCAAAAGTGGTTTGTTCCAGATCACTGACCTCCTGACTGCGGGTGCTGAGCGCGACAGCGTGGGTCAAAGCAACCTTCTTTCCTCTCTAACTGCGGCGCAATAACGGTCCAACATCACGCTCATTAACCCTGGAAATATGCAGCAGCAGGGCCGAGCCATTCCACTGCAAAGCCCCGGTCAATTCCCTGGAAAAAGATGGAGCGCTGATTATACAGCAGGGAAAAGTTCTGAACGGGGCGTGGATGTTTCATACGGTTAACACCAGAATTAAAAACGATGCTTAAATAAACGCAACGTTGTCCTCACGCTTCAAATCGGTACTGCTATCAATACGAGACAAACTAACTCACAAATATCGCAAAGTAAACAAAGCATTATTAAATAAAATGTTCCGAAACGAGGCCCGTAGGCTTGTGCTAAATTTTAAAGCAAAGTTAGATATCTATAAAAAAAAATAAAAATAAATAAATCATTTTAATTTAAAAACTGCTGAACATGAACATTGTGTGACTTTTAAACAATTTTATGATGTGATCCAAAAGTATAATTATAATTAGCACACATTTAATCTCTTAATCCAAGTGGATTAAATAATCCTAATCCAAGTTTGTAAATATTTAATAGTACTAATGTTTATTGTAAAAGTCCTGCAGAAACAAGGAGCTACATTTATTTATTTATATATATATATAAAAAATATAAAGATATTTAAAAAAAAAGGTGATAATTCACCACATCCTGAAACTATTATTGCATAAATACCCTTAAGGTTTCACATTTATACTCAACGAATTATTTATATTTTAAACAGGTATACCAAAAAAAATATTTATTTTTTTTAAAAATTGTACAGCACTTGTACTCACAAAATATACTGCAGGTATTTGGAGTAAATGTTAGTAATTACAGTCATGTCTATTTCTAATCATTCAAGCAAGTGAAATGAAAGGTTAATAAAGTGGAAATTGTAGCTAGTGTGGATTGTTTACAAGAACAAAAACAATGAAAAACAAGAGACCAAAAAAAAATTTTAAAAAATGAACTCCAAGGCTTACCTGTTCCAACATCCATCAAAATGTGAACAGAAAAAGGGCGGATAAATCAAAACGCATTAGGAAAAAGAATCAATGCAATCAAGAAAAGGAAAGAAAAACACCACAAACCCCACATTTAATCACCACAGTCGCATGCTTGTCCCTTCACTCGTTTCAGTCGGAACAGAAATGTCGACCGTGTCAAGTGATGAATTGTGAGCAGGCCGGACGAGTGCAGAACTCTCTCTTCACGCGTTAGTGAAACATTAACAAGAGGTAGTCAGGTTATTTCCTCTGCTCGCTCCGGTTTCACCTCACCATGTTCCTCACACATCTCCTGCCCAGAGGAAACAGCTCAACTTCCGAACACGGCTCAGAGGGAACGTTTAAAACAAACTCTCAATGTCAAAGGAACCACTAACAGAACCCTGTCTTCAGGAAAAAATGCTGAGAGAACGATGCTATGAAAATGCATCCTGGTCCTGGGTTCTAACGTCATAAAGGGGCTCTACACAGGACGTCTAAGGATTCCTCTAGAAAGGCTGAGCTAAAAGACATGTTAGGGTGGCAGACTGCGTTTTTTCCTCTTCCTAATAGTGATATTTGACTATTCGCTATTTAATACTTACTTAATTACCTTAAATATTTAGCAGCTAAGTTACTTTACATATAGTTGTTTTTTTTTTGTTTAGGGGTTTTGTTCCCCTCCAGATTTATTAATACCACTCATCTCAAGCTTTGTGAAAGGATGACCACGAGTACATCAAGACCAAACATGGGCAAATTTTATTGTGGGAAGGGAAAAAAAATAAAATAAAAAAATGGAAAAGACAAGCAAATGAAGATATCAAGTACCAAAATTAAAAAAAAAAAAATATCATAACTTAAATGTAAACTTCATAGTCCAAATGGTTTCCCCTGGCCAAGTAAACACAAAAGAGAGAGAGGGGGAAAAAGTGCTCAGTGTGAGAACAAGACGCAGAGATGATTCTGTTCAGACGACAAACTTGTTCTTGGCGATGGAGTTGCTCTTGGTGGCCGTGTCGGCGTGGGCCTGATATCCAATCACAAGCTTCACTGGAAGACCAAGACTCTCTTTATACTTCCGGCTTAAAAAACACACACAAACAGGAAAACCAATGATCACTCAAAGCTTGGATCGTTTGTGCTTTCAGTATCTGCACTGCAGCATGAACGCTTTCCGTCATTTTATTACAGAAACTAGCACATTGTTTAAATTGTTGGGGCGGCCATCTTGGAGTTGTTCCTTCACCAGCGCCTCATTTTTCTGGTTCGACGTTAACAAGACGAAATAAAAGTCGCAGCTTGGCATGTTACAGAGAAACTTCTAAACACAAAAAGGAGCATCAACTCCTGTCGGAAAAACTTCCTAAAAGTAACAGCTTTAAGTCTGACTGTTAGAGATGGAGACTCCTTCCAATACAAGTCCCTGTAATGTCCCTGTAAGACTGCTATGGAAACGTTAATGAATTAGAATGAGTGAAACAGACATACTTTAAAAGTAGTATTTTCACTCTTATACAAGTTCTGGTAGCATAACTGACGTACTTTGTCACTCCTAATTGGATTCCATGACACTTTGGATGTCGCATACCTTCGACCTCACAAGTACATCATTAATTCTGTTTTTCTCCATTATTCATCTTATGCCGTGATGAACTTTTTGAACCCAATTTTCCAAGTCCTGTGGCTGAAAAGCTTTCCATTACTAGGTACCCGAGGGTTTTTTAAAATGCTACACAATGCAGCTTTAATGTCACATGATGAAGTCCAAGGCCATCACATATCCAAGCAGCGCTGGAGTGCATAAAGTGTCCTACACTCTCCGCTGTGATGGGTAATTAGCTTCATTAAGGTTGCTAAGCACAAATCTGTTCTCCGTGATCGTTCATTCTGCTGTAAATAATGGTGAAATGCACACACCTGGCCGAAACCTGAAGACTAATCTCAAATTCAGACGAGGAGGAAAAAAAATAATAAAAAAAGTGTAATGCATAAGAGCGCAAGGTTAAAATTTGTAACGTATATTCTATTTGCAAAAAATAAATAAATGCAGCGCTGGGACGTCACTCTAGACGCCAACTCACCCGATGTACGTTACAGCCTCGGCGTTCTCAGTGTTCGTCGTCCAGACGGCGATTTTGTCTCCTTTGGCACGAATGTTAATGACGGCACCACAGACGTCTCTGCTGTAGGGACCGAACCCCTCACCGATGAGACACAACAGCTGCAGGAGGAAGAGTTTAAACTGAAATGTCACCGTAACAGAGCTGGAGTCAAACTGTTGGGTGCAAGTTTCAGCCTAAATCTGCGTGAATTACTTTATTTATCTTTAATTATGTACCTGCAGTCATTTCTCTTGTACTTTTTCCCATGAAGACAGTTCAGTTTAGACATGCCAATAAACCACCCACAAATATGTGTGTGTGTGTGTGGGGGGGGGTGGGGGGGTGTATTTCATATATGTTTGTCAGACATTTGGCAGCACTTAACTAACTTAGAAAATTGTATGTTTTATTTATATATATGTAAAAGACATCTCGTACATTTCCACAGGTCCACTTGCTGGTCTGTTTTTATTTATTTTTTTCCATTTCATCAGAACAATTAGAACTGTTCAAATGTTGAATGCGGTTTGAATTGGATGACGAATAAAAGTTAAAACAAACAAATTTAAAAACCGGTTCACCCTCCTCCTCGCAGTCACTAAACACTTATCAAAACACGTTTCCTAAACTATGTTCCTGAATAAACTGGGTCCACTTGAAGGAGGAGTCTGAAGACAAAAGGTCTTAAACGGCACTTATATATTTTTTAAAATTGCATATCGATCCTTGGCTTAAATATAATCAAGAAGAAGTACGTGCCCTAATCCGACGGAGACCTTTAATCATTACAACTATTCCTGTAAAGACAGGTCAAAGATAGATCGTTATACGGATCACGCAAACCTGAATATAACGAAGATGAACACCAGGGAAACCGATAATAAATCTTAAGGTTTGTTAAAGTTATATTTCCTGCTTGTGATTTTGTATGATACGAACACACGATGTAGTGCTACTGCTAACTGTTGGTTTATGTCTGCGCAAGTGTAACATTACAGTTATGGATAAATATTGAAATACAATTCTAAACCAAATGCAATTTGTAAAGAAACATGAGCCAGTATGTGTGTTATTGTGCGTCTCAGACCGTCTCCAGCCAAAAGCGGTCGAGCTCAGTGTGTCTCTGCTGTTTGGAGAGGGTAATGAGCCAACGGCCGCCGCATTTATTGCTCCTGTCCTCCCACATGGGCTCGATCCCGTCCTGCATCAAAACACACGTTATAATGCACAACCGTTCGTGACGCACAGACAGAACCTCACAGCGTACTGTATCGCAAACCCTCACGCCATCTAAATCGGTTTCAGTAAAAATCTACAAAAAGCTACCGCCGCCGTCCGTTAAAGTAGTAGCAATCTTGTGCACGAGTTCTAGATCAATTCTATAAAGGTTAGAGCCGTCTCACTATACGTCATTCACCTTGAACACTGAATAGTCGCATCCTGACGAGAGTTTGCTAGCCATCTGAATGTTATGGTACAACCTGCAGGAAGGAAAGAAGAAAAAGGGAAAGAAAGGAAAAAAAAAAAAAAAAAAAAGCTGAGAACTCAGCACTCTTCACACTGAGAATTAAAAACCTTAAGGTTTTCTCTTTACCTCCTCCACAGAGTGTAAACTGAAACCTGACACTGCGTTTAATGCCAGGAGGAAGTGCTCTAAACACCCGTGCTGGTGCCAGACTGCTGGTGTTAATGTGCCAACTCACTCCTGCCTTATGGTGCTACACCACCTCCGCATGAAGGGACTCGCTCTTGTTGAATGCACAAGTTGAGCGCGTGTGATCTCGACACGTGAGGAGCGATCTGAGGTACGAAAACTACGTTTAAAGCAGCCAACAACTCTGTATGATCTGAGAAGGAGCCGTCTCCATGCCAGGATTCATTCAAGAGTGACGTCTGACTCACGAACGAGACGCTGTTTCGAACAGATTCGTTTTTAATTAATTGGTTGAGCCGATTCAGATGTCCGTCCGAATCAATATCAGAGTGGCGTCTATGCAGCGTTGGCATTATCGGTCTGTGTGTTGAGCCCTGAACCAATAACGAATGCGTTAAAAGACACAATCCACTACCTCTGTGAACCAAAGGTCATCGTTGTCTGCCATGTTCAACTACGAGAACAAAACAACTAGCAGTGAATCAAACGGATCCAAGATCCATTGCAAGTTGCAGAGTCAGTCATCTCAGAGTCTGAGCAGTTGGGCGAATAACAAACCTTAGTTTTCTACTCAAAATTCACTGCGAAACAGACTCGAGGGCCGATCTCTTAAACCACTGCAAGGTCTGGTAAGACAGAGCTTGCATATAAAGGCTACACACACCTCAAAATTAGTACCGTTTGTTAAGTGATAAGCTTTGGGAAATTATTTTTTTAAATGATTAAAATAAAGTCAGTTCAAACAGGGAAAAAATAAGAGTTGAATCATTTGGATCCAACACCATCACTACTGTTATAGTTCTTTTTTAATGAGCTAGTTTTAGTGAGTTGGCAGCCACGTCTCCTTCACTAGGGGGACATGGACATCTTTATTGTGTTCGAGTGTGTAAACCCAGCAGGAGATCAGATCAGTCATCCCTCCACAAAGCCTTGAGCAATCACTGAGCCACATCGCCACAAAACATCCCACACGGGAAATAAAGAAACAGACAAACAGCCAGACCGCGTCTTACAAAACAGAACCAAACCCATCGGTTTGAAAATAAATAACTACGTGCTGATGGATATTAAGCTCAGATGTCATTTCTCCACACTTTCCGAGGTCTCGTAGATCATTTAGACAGTCTGTTTCTACATGAAAACACCTCCTCTGCAAAAGAGCGATGTCGAAGGCTCGTCGTGTTCTCGCACTGCAACCGAGTCCTGCTTCATCGAGCTCGTCTCCACGTCCACCCCCGAAAACAAACCTCAGAAACAGCAGCACTTCTTATAAAAGAAAGTGGATTTGAAAACGCAGACGTGCGACACCACCTCAAACCCGGAGTTCGCTTCGGACTTACCCCCAGAAATCCTCAACAGTATCAAACTTGGTGATGAGTCTCAAATTATCCTGCCACATTTTACTCTTATCATTCTTGTAGAACCATAAGGCCCACCTTGATAAAAAAAAAAAAAAAAAAAAAAACCACAGAGACACACATTTCAAGACCACAAACAACTTAACCACATCAAACATACTGTGTATATATACACACACAAAACAATAATAATAATAATAATAATAATAATAATAATAATAATTCAGGATTGTTGTGAAAATGTCACTTTTTTAGGTCTATATTTTAACAAACCGGTTTTGTAAAGCGTGCTTTGCATGCAGCTCTTTTCTCACAAGTACCACCACAGCAGTCTCTTTTTTCTCAACTACTTTCTTGGGCCGTTTGTCAATCTGTCAAAAGGAAAAGAAAAAAAAGTTAATTAACGCCTAATTAGACTCGCCTAATTCACTTTTTTTTGTGCATATTTTGCGGTCTGGTGGAACACAAAGCAGTCAGAAACATAATACATTGAGCGTATTGTGTGTTCAAAGTCGAAATGTGACCACTAAATGCGACAAGACGCGGGTTTTTTTTCAGTTAAAAAGAACATTTTAGACGCCAAACGCTGACACATGCTCACCAAGCGAACAGCACAAGCCGCCATGTTGAATCAGACCAACCGCCGCCATTAGCCCCCCAATTTAGGCGCTCGTGACGGGGCGCGTCCCAAACCGCGTTCTACCCTACTAAGAATAAAAGAAAAATAGAAGCCATCTGTAGTGCGATTTATCCGTCCGTGTTACTTAGTACCTTAGCACGCGATTTGGAACGTGGCGTCATGGTCACGTGAATGCTTCGCTGCTCGTTAGCTTGCTCGTATGCTCGTTAGCTTGCTAATAGCTTATTCGCCTCAGAAGGCGTTCTGTTCTGAGAAAGTATTGAACGTGCGTTCAAAATACATTACAGCACAATAAAATGCTATTTAGGATATATATCATGGCGAAATAGTATTTTGTAGAATTTATTAAAGTCCGTATTTTTACGATATTCCAGAAAAAAAATTAATTACCTGAAACATTTCCAATGACGTATTTCATTACTTCCTCAGTCGACCACAAGGTGGTGACATTTACACATAATACATTTATTCAACTGTCTAATTGTGTGTGTGTGTGTGTGTGTGTGTATATATATATATATATATATATATATATATATATATATATATATATATATATATATATATATTCAGCAACAAGTAAAAGTATATTCGAAATTTATAAATTATACATTTATAAACGCGATTAAAATAAATAGCATAAATCACACTGACTGACCTGCACAAACACGGCACCTTATTGTTCTACAGCATTTCATTTCAACCATGTTTTTAATGTTTTTTTTTTATCCAACTGTAATGGACAGGACTCCGAAACACACAGCAGTACATATAAAATATTACATATGAGGCAATGATACACTTGTAAAAAAAAAAAAAAAAAATTATTCCGAGGAGTGGGGTATTCTTGGATATTTTGAAGTGTAAACGCAAGCAATAAAATACGTACTATATCATAACGATAACATTTTATTTGCTGGGTTTAAAATTAAAAAGGTTTTATTACTCTAACGTCTTCATTTGCACATGGTGGTAATTAGAATTTTGCTACTTTACTCCGCTAGCTGGTTAACCAGCTAATTAGCATGCTAACTAGCTGGTTTGCTAACCAGCTAGCGGAGTAAAGTTTGTAAATCAAAACTTCAGCATCAAACTTTATATAGAAAAAAAGATATGCTAGCTTGTAACTACGATGGTTTCCTAGCTAGCCAGTAGATGTAAATAATGCGCGTACAAGTCACCAAGTTCTGTGCTAACGTTAGAAATATTGTTTTGATTTAAGTGTTACTCGTTTATTTATTTCATTGTATATTTTATTAACATACTATCTCAAAACAACGCAATCACTGGCCCGTATAAATGATCATCAATACATATCATTGATTGTTTGAAAAATATATGTTTTAGCATCACATGTCCTTGTCAGTCAAACAGCACAAATTCACACAAACACAAAATTTCACTTAAAATAATGAAATATTAAAGATTTCGCACACTGATACGGATGAACTTTAGGGGTGTGATGATGTAACGTCGCCACGATAAGATAACGAACACTTCAGTGGAATAGTCTACTCAGTGTGTAAATCATTCCATCATAGGATATCTCATAATATACAGATAAAAAGGTATATATATGTATATGTATATATACACACATATATAGAAGATATGGGGGTGGGGGAGGGGCGTGATCTACAATGTGCACCTGCTCTGCTGATTGGTCAGCTGTAACGCCCTCTGTGACATCATCAGGTGGCATCTGAAATTCAAATTCCGGAACATTCCGTCAAGATAAGCATAAATCTTTTCAAAATATTTATTTTATTCATTTATTCAATAATTCTCACAAAATCTACACTTTCGCAAGTGCTAGTGATTTAATAATAATGTGAATTTTATCATACAGTTCCACCCGTAACCACGGTGCTTCTGTAAAGGCCTAAATATACAATAAATGCATGTAAATATTCTAAAATCTTCTACCGACGTGAAACACGAACAGCGCAAGCTTGTAATGTAATGATCAACCAGAAATGGTTGTAGGAAAAACTGCTCACCAGTGTGAACTCAACGGTTCATCGGACTGATGAGTGAAGAGGTCATGAACTTTCATTAAAAGGGGCTGAGTGTGAATTCCTCCACGTGGTGAGCAGTTCGACCTTTAATCTGTTGTCAGCATTATTTAAAGCACCGTCTCATTCAGCAAATAAAATCCCTTTCTGCCATCTCACACGTACTGTACGTATATCAGGATTTATCAGTATATATATATATATATATATATATATATATATACACACACATCATGGGGCTGAATAATTCTGGATTCTGATTGGTCAGAGGGTGTTGATTAAGGTGTATATTAATGCACTCATCCTAATTCTTGATCGTTTCTATAGTAACAGCTCATTCACAGGGACTTGTACGGTGGACGCTACAGATAAATGTTTGTAACATGTATGGAAGGAGTCTCCAGTGTCAGTGCTTTGTAACAGTCAGAGTTAAAGCTGTAACTTTAAGTTTTCCCACATCTTCTGGACAGAGGATTTTACGCTTCTTTGCGGTTATCGGAAACACGACAAGCTGCGATTTTTTTTGTCTTATTAACATCAAGAGAGAGAGAGAATAAAGACAGGCTGGTGAGGGAGCGACTGTTTATAGCTGCTGTAACATAAGCAAGAACAGGAACTAACTTTGGCATGGTTCCAAAAGACATCTTGTTATTGTAAGTGTTGGTGAACTGTTATGGCGTAAGAGGAATAAAACACTCACGGACATGCTGTTAGAGGAAAATAATTAGCTTCAGGGTGGGAACAGTAACCCTGCTTCATCACAGCGTCCGTCACTCAGGATTTTACTGTAGCAGAGCGATATGGAGTGGGGTATTTTCTTGACTTATCAGGAAATAACGGGGAAATAGGAAATAGTTCTACTGTTAGGAATGTGCTACAGCGTTGACTGTTGCTTGTATTAAAGCACTGCTGCTGCGAGGAGATATTAAAGACCAGGGACGGCGGGTGGGACGATGTTCACAGGGCGTTCTCTCCCATATTAAGACTATAAAGTCATTAACATCATGGAGTTTTTAGGAAATCAGCCCTGTTGCTCATTTACAGCACACAATAAAGAAATGAATCTTTAAAGCAGTTTTCTTTGGTTGTGATAATGATCTCGTGATCCGGTTTCCTTATTGCAACCTAAACAGATTAATAATTAATGTTTAATGAAGTCGACTCGGCTGCCCGGTGACTGTCAGTCTGTCACATCAGCGAAATCTCGCTCACCCTCTGTACATCTAATCTGATATCTGATTAGGATTATTATACGGAGATCCCTCACCAGACTCTCTTTAGTCCATCTCTTTAACGTAATCGGACAAAAAAAAAACCCAACAACAACAACAAGCTTGTCGTGTTACCGAGTAACCGTACAGAAGCGTAAAAACTCAGCTGTCCTGAAGATGTGGGAAAACTTAACGTTACAGCTTTACCTCGGACTGCTACGAAGCACTGACACTGGAGACTCCTTCCATGAACGTTAAATAAACGTCTCCTCAACGTAGCAACAGGTTTTGTAAATCCGTTTACGTGGAGCGTCCGCTGTGCGCGTCCCTGTGAACGAGCCGTCACTATATAAACGATAACGTGTTAGAGCGAGTATGTTAATATAAACCCGCGCTACTATCAGAGCCGCTGTTCTAGAAAACTAATCAACACCTCCTGACCAATCAGGATCCAGAATTCCAAAACACCCTGTACCAGTTTTGCCACGGTTCACAGAACGTTCTTGGAAATGATGGTGAGTTTGCTCGTCTCTTGTAAGCACTTTGCAGACATGAAGAAGCGTGATAAGAGATTTCCAGTCAGCGTGAGATCATAGTTTGCTCTCTATCCCTCGCTGATAACTGATAAGCAGCAGCTGCACTCACTTATTCTTTATTCTTCATGATCCTATAAAAAATGTATTAAAAGAACGACAATATTTTAATATGTATTCTATAGAAACATAGGTTAAATGTGTGCGTTGGATTTATTTGCACAGTCATGAAGTCCCCCATCTGCTTTTCCACACGGTTGTAAAAGTTATCAGTAATGTGTATCTCAAAGTCTCTCTCATTAGAGATTATCTCACCTTTGGCATTCCTATTTGATCGTGATCACAGGCACACACACACACACACACACACACACACACACACACACACACACACACACTCAGACGAGATCTCCGAGTTCGAGCGCATTGTCTGTGTTCGAGAGTCCTGGGATTTGAACTCACGATGTGTGATTTTATTTTCTTTTTCTTTTAAGAAAATGATATCAATTGACTCGGTCCAGCTAAACTTTTTAAAAATCACCTTTTAAAATATTTTTTTCTTTTAGTGAGGAAACTCTTAAATAGAACCCTTAAGGAACTCATTTCTACACATATACTAACAACAATGACAACAACGACGACAGCGATAAATAATAATAATAATAATAATAATAATAATAACAACAACAACAATAATAATAATAACAACAATTAAAATAATAATAATAATAATAATAATTAGTGTTGTTATTTTGTATTATTATTATTATTATTATTATTATTATTATTATTATTATTATCAGTGTGGTATTTGACCTGCTCCACACGTTATTTCCATTCCTCAGTTCTGTGTGACGTTTGAGTGTGTGACTGTGTGAGTGTGTGGGAGTGTGTGAGTGTGTGTTTGTGAGTGTGAAGCAGAGGAACTCGTCCAGGATCCCAGGAATCGCACATCCCTCCTAAATGTAACAGAATCTGTCAAAAACTGCACATGAACACGTTTGAAACACGTGAGCTAAGACAGGAGGGGCCGTGAAAGATGGACTGTGGTCGACTCCACACACACACACACACACACACACACACACACACACACACACGCAGCCACACCTTCAGACGTTGCCCACACTGCACTCTGAGCCCTCAGGTAAGAGCACTCACATATACAGCTTCACTATTTAAATGGAGTGCTTTTTTATTAAAAAATGTCTAGATTAGATTGAAATGAACGCATCAGCACACACGTCTGTAATCCTGTCATTTGCTTTCTAACGTGTGTGAATTCTGTAAAATTGAATTCTGAGATTTGGACTTGATTCGAGAGTTAAAACTCTGACAAGAAGACAACGTTAGAAGGCACGGGAGCAATTTCTGTACTTAATATGAACGTTTCTCTACCGCTCGAACAACATCCACCTCTCTCTCTCTCAGTGTGTTCTCGGTGACGTCCGAATGATTTCTCCTGAAACCTTCTTGGAATAAAATCTCTTTCGCATGAGAAAGAAATGAGAGAATTCGGAAATATCCTTCAGATCAGACTTGTGTGAGATGTAGATTATCTGTGAGGTTCATAGATGCAGAATTTTCTCTCTCAGAATCTTCTCTTTTTTTATTTAAAGAACTTTATTTACAATCAGAATGATTCAGATCAAAAAAACAAACAAAATTTAAGCAAAATTTAAAAAACCGGAACATTTTGATAAATGGTTTCCAGGTAAAAGCAGACGATTCAAACACGAGGACACGATTAATTATAGCAGCGTTACGTTTATTAAATGTATCATTTCACATGGAGTGAGATTTCGGAGTGTTGGAGGTATTGGATACGGGAGTCAGTGACAGATTTATCGATGTTTTTAAGGTTTAATCGTGTAAATCATGTAAACTACAATGTTATTGAAGGGAATCTAATCTTTAATACACGCACTATTCATATATTAGTTTTATTACTTGCTCTGTATCGATGTAATCAGCTGCAAAGTCAAATTCCTCGTAAGTGATCCTCCTCCTGATCGTAACTGGATTTCTGTGTGGGTGGAGGACAGGCGGAGGACGACATGATCACCTCTGACATCAGACTTTATGTGATATAAGATTTACAGTTTATATGACTGTTATCTTTTAAGGAGAATAAAAAGTACAGAAAACAATATTCCCAGATTTGTTCATCCTGTTTTTGTTTTTTTTTATTTGTTATATTTTGCCCTAAAATCAAGGTCTGTGATTTTTTTTTCATACACATGAACTGACGCACATTACATAGTACAATTCTCTGGAAAGCCATGTTTAGGATCTAATATCTCCAGAAATATTATTCCCAGCCACGTGAAATTTGGCAGAGATCAAGGAAAACATGTTTTCTATCTGTGGGAATGCTCAGACGTCAGCACAGAATGCCAGTTTTTTTCTTATGGGGTCCTCAAAATGGGGAAAAGTGCAAAAATTCCAAATGTGAGTGATACTGGGGGCTTATAGACCCCACTTTAATAGGCACACATGACACATTAAAGGTCATAGTCTGTGCTTAAACTACAATATTTATTTGACTTCCGGTCAAAATCTGACATCTGTACAGCCAATAGAATTCAAGAAATTGACAAAATTACACAAAAAGGTGACGTCGACTCACTAGAAAAATCGTGAAAATGTGTGTGAAATACGTGTAAAGTACGTGGTCATGTGATGTACCAAGTTGCAATTTAGGTGAAAGTGTGTGTGGCATTGTATTTTAATTTTAATCGTTAAAAGTAGCAGTAAAATTGTACTTGAGTCAAATTTTCAAGTGTCCACACTTGTTTAAACGTATTTCAAGTTAAAACTAAATGTGGATAGGATATTTTTTTTTTTTTACAACATGGTCTTCTTTCAGCATTAAAATTCACATGAGATCTGTTCAGTGAGGCTAAAAGGCAAACTGTCCTTCTGTTAAGATCATTATTTGCTATACATGCAAATTGGTAATTGGATGTTCCATAACATTAAGTGTAACTATAAAAAGTTACAAATTTCATAAATCTTTAATAAATCAATTTCTTTAAAAAAACAAAAACAAATACAGTAACAATTACAACAATCCTCTTACAACAATTCCTGCTTTTTTAAATCACTGATCATTTCTGAATGAATAATTTATTGACTGAATGACAGATGAATTTATTCTTCATCCCAGGATGCCTTGCTCTAAGCTGCTCACCTTCCTAAAGGGTCTGTCCCGGGTGAAGCCGCTGGAGCCGGATGGCGAGAGCTCTGATTTCTGCCGCTGTTTGACTACGCTGGACCTGGTGGCACTGGGCGTGGGCAGCACCCTGGGCGCTGGCGTCTACGTGCTCTCGGGTGAGGTGGCGCGCACTGTATCCGGCCCCAGCATCATCGTCTCCTTCTTCATCGCCGCCGTGGCATCCGTGTTTGCTGGGCTGTGTTACGCCGAGTTCGGCGCCCGTGTGCCCAAAACAGGTTCTGCGTATCTGTACAGCTACGTGACTGTGGGTGAAGTGTGGGCCTTCATTACAGGATGGAACCTGCTGCTGTCCTACATCATAGGCAAGACAACAGAACTCATAATGCTTTGGATTCAGACAAAGCAAAAAAATGTTGGTC
The DNA here is from genome assembly GCF_023375685.1 of Ictalurus furcatus. NCBI lineage: Eukaryota > Metazoa > Chordata > Actinopteri > Siluriformes > Ictaluridae > Ictalurus > Ictalurus furcatus. Next base: position 19,042,143 of record NC_071282.1, read on the forward strand.
ATAAAAATAATAATATCAGTTTATCAGTATCTATATTCATTTATGATCAAGGTCCATATCAGCATAGCCAATTATATCTTCTCTGGGAAAATAGCCATAGAGACCTGACAAATTTGACCTGCAATTATAAACCCCTGGGAATGAATGCACTTGGAATATAGGACCTAGAGATAATGGACATTGGGAAAATATTACCTTGGGAACAGGGAACCCTAAGAAAATATTCAAAGGGAAAATGTGGCCTTGGGAATTTAGTACCCTGGGAAACATAGGACCTTGAAAATACATGGCACAGGGAGAAAAAGACCCCAGAAAAAATAGCCCGTCGGGAACGTAGGAACCTCGAAATCTAGGAAGTTGGGAGACATTTCCTGAAAATATAGGATTCTGGAAATACAGGGAAGTGAGAATACAGGGCCATGAAAATATAGTACACAGGGACCACAGCCGAATAACTAACCAAGGAAAAATTCTCTGGGAACATGGGAGGTTGAAAATATGTGAAAAAATACACACAGCCCCCCTGAGAGAGATCATCGGGAACATAACGCCTTTAAATGGGAAAATATACCATGGAATACTGGAAATATAGGTACCTGAGAACACATAAGTGGAACCTGGGAATGTAGAACCCTAAAATATATGCACTTTGGGAAAATATAGCTCAGGGAACTGAGAGCACAGAGAACGAAGGATCTTGGGATGGAGAAATATGGCACTAGGAATATAAATCCATGAGAATATTGACAGACGAATAATGAATAACTGCGTACATGCTGAGTAGATATTTTCGCTGAATTTCCGCAGGTACGTCCAGCGTCGCCCGGGCCTGGAGCGGAACGTTTGATGACCTCATAGGGAATGTCATCGATTCTTATATGAGGAACAATGTAGCCATGAACTTACCTGGACTCGCTCCTTACCCAGACTTCTTTGCAGCTGCACTTATTATGCTTCTGGCAGGTGAGTTACACCATAAATCAGATGTGTCGTGGAAATTAGACAACACTCGCAGACTCGTCCTCTGAAGGTAAAAAGGTTTATTACAGAAAGATGGTTAATACAGGATAGAATAAAGCAGGATAGAATAATGAGAGCGTCTGAAGTGCTCGTGCTGAACCACTACTACATATATGAAACGCAGAGCATGACATATTTCTGTGTCCCGATAGAAGCGGTTTGAGGCAGTTCGAACAGGCTTTATTTTAGGACATTGGAAGATGTTTAGACGAACCTTGAACAGAAGAACGTGTCTGTGTCTCTGTACGATCTCAGTGACATCACATGGCCTTCTTAGGCGTTATCATCTGATGAACATGAACAAGAACAAAATTATTACAAAGTAAAAATGAGTAATTTCCCTCACAGATGTTAGAGTCAAGTCCAAAAGTTTGTGTGCCCGTAGTACTAAAGATTACCAAACAAATGTAATCTTTTTCCTGGAGATATATATTTTTTTAATCAGGCAGGATTTAAAAATCAGATGCTACTCAATGATCCTGAACCATTATTTTAAAATAACATAAATTCTCAGGATAAACTGTAAATTGTCCAATTTCCATTTTAACCTCAAAATATAAATATACTTGTAAATTAAAATTGAATTTAAATGTAATGTTATAAATATCTGCATTAGTATCGGTAGTAGTAATAGTATATGTGGTGCTTTGAATTCTTATTTCTAAATCTTGGGTGTAAATCTTTCTCAGGTATCCTTGCTTTCGGAGTCAAGGAGTCCGCGATGGTCAACAAGATCTTCACCGCCGTAAACGTGCTTGTGCTGCTGTTCGTCATCATTGCTGGATTTATTAAAGGTGACATTAAAAACTGGCAGCTAACCGAAGAGGACATCGTCAACACCACCACATCGACGTAAGTTCCTTTATTACCTCAGAGAACTGCAATGCTTTTTAATAAGAATTAGTTTTAGCGGTTGGTTTCAGGAGTCAAATCGTTCTTGATTCAGCAACATATTCAGAGTACAGTTCAGTGCAAAAGTTAGACCCCCCCTCCCTCCTTAGGGCAAAATGAAGAAGGCAAAGAAATGTCATTTCTTATCGGTACATTCTGTGTCTTTGGTTTCACAATTGTCAGTGGTAACAAAAAATCAGTCAAATATTTTTTTACGCTAAGATATGACGTGAGTCTCTCGTTGAGAATGTGCTACAAATATTTTTAATATCGTGCATGCCCACTATTTGTTGGTGGATACACTAACATTTCATTTGAACCTTCTTGGATTTACATTGTAACATAGAGGTACACTTTCTTTTTTTCAATCCAGAAACCAAGAGGGGATGTAAACTTTTGCAACTGTCTATTCAGTGTTAATTGAATTAATAGATTATTTTCCAGCTCTATGTGTGTCTTGTGTTTCCTGTTAGGACCTACTGTATATAAAACACAAAATACCATTATGAACCATTACATTCCTTTTCGAACCATTACACAACCACCAGGAACCAACACAAAAGTCCATGAAGGTTTTCCAGTAGATTTTAAACACATGAAATCTAACTAAGGACTGATGTACTGAACTTTATTTATTTATTTATATGTTTTTATCTCACCATAAACAGTAACCCAAACAGCACTACTGATACGTTGATATACGGGACTGGAGGATTTTTCCCTTTTGGATTTGCAGGAACGTTGTCTGGAGCTGCAACCTGCTTCTACGCTTTTGTAGGATTCGATTGTATCGCCACTACAGGTGCATCATCTTATAATCTATTAAACATCTTTCATTTTTGTTTTCATCTGCCATTTTTGTTTACGTCATTAGGATTAACCCTTTTTGCTGGAAGCGAATTTCCTGTTTAGTCCAAAAAAAGTTGCAGCTCACATCCCTCACCTCGTGCTAATAACACTAACAACCAGTTAGCGTCACGCAGTTAGCATATTTTTTTTTTTCTTATTGGCTATGAGTAAATTGGGAGAAAATGTGGGTCAAGAATAAAAAATTCAGCCGAATGGATTATCGTGGACTAAAGACCATTCTTTAGTGTTTTAAAATAATGAAATGTGATCATCACTTTGGCTTAAGAAGCAAATTTGTTTGCAAAAGCATGTTTTGACCACATTTCTCACAACGCAAAATAATAATAATAATAATAATTTTAACAGAAAAAAAGGGTTTTTAAAAAATATTCCTACAGGATCCACCTAGGGGTCCAAGCACTGACGGAGCTGTTTGAAAAGGGTGCTTGTGGCTGTATCATTTCTACAGACTGGGGACTGTATTAAAAATAAGAGACAATATTCAAATTAAGGTCTATTCTATGACGTTCATATTTCCTCAAATCAGTTCACCTGGGGCTAACAGATTCTTTTATTTTACAATGATATTTTTTGCACTGAAATGGGATACGTGAGCGATGTAAAGAATTAGACACCATTTTATTTCCTAATATAATTTATATTCATTAGGTTTTTTTTTCACCTTTCCTCTAAGACTAAAGCCTTGCCATTACTTACGCCAGAACTTTTTTTTATTCTTCTTTTCAAGGTGAGGAGGTCCGTAACCCTCAGAAGTCGATCCCTGTGGGTATCGTGGCGTCGCTCCTGATCTGTTTTTTGGCCTACTTTGGAGTTTCGGCCGCTCTCACGCTCATGATGCCCTACTACCTGCTGAGCGTCCAGAGCCCTCTCCCTGTGGCCTTCACGCACGTAGGCTGGGAACCAGCGAAGTACGTTGTGGCCGTCGGGTCTCTGTGCGCACTCTCTACAAGGTAACACAACCTCTCATTCGCTTTACTACTAGATCCCAGGGTTTATTCTTTTTTTTATTTTATAACATTACAGATACTTAAAATCTCTGATCTACCTTCTGTTCATCACAATATGCTTATGGCAGGTGTGTGTGTGTGTGTGTGTGTGTGTGTGTGTGTGATGACAGACCTATGCATCATTTGTGTGATATAAATAGGATTTTAAATGGGTCATTTTGACACTAAACGTAACTTAAGGCATAACAACGTGCCGTAATTCACCTCATTTTCATCCTCTCAAGTGTCAAAATGAGTTTCTCAGGCAGACAGATGGGGTCTGATGTATTTGGTGATGAGGTTGAACACCATAAAGTCTTAGATAATGTCAAATCCCATAAAAAAAAAACGACAGGAAGTCAACGAACATGAATAAATGAAAGACCAAGAGTTAAACATTTACTAGTTTTAGTGGTTAATGCTGCACTTCCTAGAATTTATTTTTCTAAAACAGGAATGTCTGAAAACATTCATTATCTTATGTAATCAGAAGTCCCATGAATTTAGTTCTTGCACTCTTAGAAAAAAAAAAAAATCAAGGGTACTAAAGTGTACATTTCCTTGTTTCTGGGGTAGTACCCTTATCTTATGTATCTTTAATGTGTATTTCACCTGGAAATGTGGATATAGTACCTATTAGAGCTCTAAAGGGACACATGCACCTTTCTGCTTAAAAGATACTAAACGTACAAAAAGTGCACCTCTCCATCAACAGTGGGACGGTTTAGTACCTTTCTCCTGACAGTGTAGATGTTAAGGGGAACCTCAGGGATCAATGCTGGGCAACCAAAGTTCAGAAAACACAGCAACAGACAAACAGACAAAACCAGAGATAACAAGGGATAATAAGCAACAGGTGAAACCAATTAATTACCATGGCAACAAGAACAGGAAGCTTCTCCATATGAGGAAAGTGAAGAGGAAATGGGTGAGAATCAGAGTATAATTATAATTATTACAATACATCTTAATGACAATAATAAAGTACTCTATACAGTATAACAAACATTCTAATACAAGATAATTCGACTCATCTTCCTGTTATTAAACCGTCTGGAGAAAGCCTAAATGCACAAAGCACAGGGAACGTGAATAAAAAAAACAAGCAATTATTGGGACTGAACTTCATTGAACTAATTTAACCAATTAAAAGATTTCAGCAAAAACGTGAACAGTTACACTACGTAGCAAACGTATGTAGTGTATACACTATGTATGCAAAGAATTTACTTATTTTATTTTATTTTTTACGTATAGTTCCATAGAGGTAGATATAATGGACCGAGAAATGTTTGTGATGTTATTTTATTGGGAAAACATCTCGCTCTATCTGGACAAGGTTGATCTGGATAATAACGGGTAAACTATGATGAAACGTAAACAAAAAACTAACAGCATGTCTATCTTATCGTTATTATCATCCTCATCACTTTCAGCTTTTAGATACGAAACTTTTCAGGGGACTGCGTGACCGCGGAGGTTAAACAGTAAAATGCACCAGTACAAATACGTGTCTACGGTTTGATGAGAATATTTTACGAAAAGATTTAAACGAATTAGCCGTATATTACTGCTCGACTACATTTGGGGAAAGAGGGTGATTGTGAAAAGAAATATTTTCATGAAGTATTTTTGTAATTATTAAATAATACATGCGTTTTGTGCCAGTTTGTTGGGTGCGATGTTCCCGATGCCGCGTGTCCTGTTTGCCATGGCCCGAGATGGACTTCTCTTCAAACCCCTGAGTCGAATGAGCTCCAGACAGAGTCCCGTCTTCGCCACGCTCACGTCGGGAATAGTGGCAGGTAACGTAGCTGAGAAACACACCTGAAGTGACGAATTTAGAATGAAATGTTTATAGTGAAGTGAAATTTATTCAAAAAAAGTAGAGGGGTACTGGATAGACTGTGATGCAGTGTTAACATTATTACATCATAAAAATCAGAAAAACATTATTTCTATCACGTGATTATAAATCGTCTGATTATTTATTTATTTATTTATTTATTTATTTTTGCTCCACCCTGTAGAAGAAAACAGCGAGGACATGTTTTCCCTCAGTCTGCTGCTGTGCTGTTTAATGCCATTTAATGACATCGTGTTTGTAAATGTTTTTTGCAGCCATCATGGCGCTTGTGTTCGACCTGAAAGCTCTGGTGGACATGATGTCCATCGGTACGCTGTTTGCCTACACGCTGGTGGCCATCTGCATCCTCATCCTCAGGTACGCTTTATATTATACATGTTCCTCATCCTGCGCCTCCTCTTTTTCCCTTACATCCCCTACCTCTCACCTCCTTCTCTCAATATATACAGTATATAAAATATATAATATTCTCTTAATACCAGCCTATTATTTATTTTCCTACATCAGCAAGCCTCCAAGTGTTTTATTCCTTTTATGCCCAAGCAATTTACAAACAATTACATTTTTATTTATTAAAGAATGACACTTCATACGTTTTGTACATTTATATTTACATTTAATGTTGTTTTCACGTCACGTCACGTTATAGCAGCTATAAACAGTCACTCCCTCACCAGCCTCTATCTGTTTCTCTCAAAAAAAACGCAAAGAAGACGTCGGTAAAAGTGACATCTTTACCTCTGACTCTTACGACGCTGTCAGAGATACTGTCACTGGAGACTCCTTCTATAAACGCAAGCTCACCATGGCTATTTAGTGAGTGTGTATGACTGTGTGTCCGCACAGATACCAAGGGGATTCGGACAAGCTGAGCGAGAAGGAGAAGTGGACTTTAATGCGACCGCCATCTTCACCTACAGCCACCAGCTCTAAAGTCGTCTCCATACTGACCATGATCATCAGTGAGTCTTCTGTTTATACGACTTTCATTCAAAAACAATCATTTCACTCAGAACATAACTGTAATGATGTGATTGTACTGCAAAATACAGTATGTCACATGTTCTGCCTATGAAATATTTTAAAATCCTAAGCAAATTCAGGCAAATCGATAATATGTAAACCAAAGGACTGCCCATTGTTACTGGACAATAGGCTAACGATTTAGCTAGCTAGCATGCATCAGTTAAATCTTTTTGTAAAAGCACATTCACAGCGAAAACTAGCCAAACCAGGTCAAGAATGTCAACATTTCCCTCAAATGTGTTGAGAAATGACTCCGAGTGTATAATATTACACTGTAATTACACTTAACTGCTAAAACCAAACTTCCATAGCTTCCGGTCAACATAGCATCAATACTCCCTAAGTAGTGACATAAAATGGCAGCAAACAAAATGGACGACAAGATGATTATAAAGCTCACATCATACTGTACTTTTGTTGTCGCTAGTCATCGCTTAAAAACACTAGCTAGTTTTTATGGAACACTTTGTCTGTAGCGACGTTGATAATGTGTTTAGCGTGTCTGTTTCTGGCTTTAGCAAAATGTGCTAATTTATAGGAACATGTTAAATAGCTTATTAGCAACAGGGTATTGGATAGCTAATGAATAAAAGACAGTACATGAGTATATAATTCCCTGTGAATGAGCTGTTACTATAGAAATGATGATTTAAACTTGTGATTTGGAGCTGCGCTGCTGTCAGCAAATTTCCTTCTGACAGATTCAGATTCAAGAATGCAACATTTACACCTTCATTAGCAAGTCTCTTGGTGACACAATCTGTGTGTGTGTGTGTGTGTGTTTCAGTCGTGTTGACAATGGCTGTGAGTGTGATTCTGACGAAGGGGTTGGACGTGGTGGGGACGTGGTGGATGATTCTGATCATCTGCGTACTCGTGCTGTTTTTACTCACTGCGCTCGTCATCATCTGGAGACAACCACAGAGCAGCACCAAAGCCGCCTTCATGGTGAGACTCTGGAATATAACCTTCATCAGACTTTACTTACACTTTCTATAGTGGCTAAAAACTAAATGTCCTTGCTGCAGGTTCCTCTTGTGCCGGTGCTTCCCATCCTCAGCACTTTCGTCAACATTTATCTGATGGTTCAGCTGGGAGGAGAGACGTGGATCCGTTACGCAGTGTGGATGGCAATAGGTAACACCAACACTTGTATTGCCCAGCTGAGGCACATCGTTAATCTTCATAAAATCCTCAAACGTTTTTTTTTTCTTTTTTTTCTGCTATTTGTCAAGTGTATGCTGACGTTCCTTAGATTTGCTCGCAGTTCTAGATGATGCCTAATTCTGGTACAGCGCACTCACTGCCCCATTTAGCTCTATAGAGTTATTATTACACCTAGTGGTCAAAAATGGAACTGCATGAAGAGCTAATAGAAATCCATTGGGACAGGAATCACGCTGCCCTGTGCTTGGAGGAGGAGCAGCAGACAGGACAGATTTTTACACCAAATTAAGCTAGTTTAAAAAAATTACTCTGCAGCCAATCCTATGGCACACTTGGTGCGACATTTCTTCAGTTCCTGACTCACTTATCTTATCTTATCTTACCCTGTCATATATTCACTACATTCCAGATTGAACCCATGACATATCTACAGTATGATCACTTTTCTCTCTGTGTTCTCAACAAACAATAACCGGATTAATCTGCTTTTCAGGGCTGCTGATCTATTTCGGCTACGGCGTTTGGCACAGCGTCCAGAAGAAACGAGACAAAACCTCTCATCGCCCCGAGACGAAAACCATCTGCACCCAAAGGGAGGAAACGAAGAAAGACAACGTTTCTCTACAACAAACCAAGCTCTAAACTTTTAGCCGGTCTCTACCCGAGCCTTATTAATATCGATTCACAATACAGTTTTTTTCTTTTTTTTTTTACTGGATTGTCGATGACAGTGTGTGCGCGGATCAGGGTGTGTCCATTTGTAAAATTTCTTTTACAAGACAGACATGAAACGTTCTAATGACTTGATCATCTAAAAAAAGCCATTATAAATATTATATACACGTTATTTTTTATAGACTATGTATTTTCTATGCCATATTCTGTAATATTTCAGCTGCTGAAATGCTGACTAAAGAACTGAATATCGGTATTGATATCACGAACGAATGTGGCCAGATTTGATTATTACTCCTCTCTGTTTTTGTTCAAGGTGTTTTGTGTCTGAGAATGTGTAAATATTGTCAGTATTTTTCCATGGAAGACTAAAAGCAGGATTTTTATATATATATATATATATATATATATATATATATATATATATATATATATATATATATATATAAAATAAAGGACATGTTTTAGTTTATTTACTTTTTTGTTATTTTCAGAAAGCCAATGTTAAACATTTTCATGGGATATAATCATTTGAGGTCATGTTTATATAATATTATTTTATTGTAACTGTAATAAAATCCATATTTTTTCTCCAGTCTTTGCCTCCCAGCTCTGTTATTAACAGTTATAAACTGTATAGTAGTAGGAGTAGACATAATAATAATAATAATAGTAACTTCATTAACTACTATACAGAGCAATACGATTCTGAGTAGATGCAGTGCTATTAAATACAATCAAATGAAACTGAAATAAAAATAAAACTGTACCAGGCATACAGCTTTAGTGCCATAAATTGTTTATGTCAACGTACAGTCTCCTAGCTGTACAGTCGAACATTTTTTTCTTCTATTTTTCCTGGCTCTTATTGAATAGTATCGATATCGACAGCAGTATTTGATCGCCGGTACCGGTATCGCGGTGTGAATCAGCCCAGCCCTGTGAGAGGCAGTTCGGCCCACTGTGCACAAAAACATGGCGAAGTGAAGATTTCAGCTGCGTGGATATTTGCGGAGTACTTTCATATATCGAAAAAAAGAGGGGTTCGTCAAACACACTTCGGTATTTATGCTAAATTCTTTTTTGAAATGTTTGCATTTATGACGCCTGCGTGAAAGCGGCTACTTCACTGTTTACAATATGACCATTATGGCAACGCTTTACTTAGCCAGTTAGCTTAGCCTAGATAACGTTAGCGCGACAAATAACACCGCATAACGCAATCTGTTATAAAATACCACAGATTCATGACCCTTTTCCATGGTTGTATTTTATAACAGTTTTATAACACGCATATTTAAAACGAACATCGGATTTTTAGTCTGATCTGTAACACAATGTGTGGCGGAAATACAAACGGGTCGCTACTCCCTCCACAAGAGCACTACATAGCGTGTGAAGTGAAAGTGTCCTGAACCCTACCTAGGGGACTAGATGTCCAGTAGGGAGCGATTTGGGTTACGTTGGCTCGCGTGCTAGGTTGTTTTTTTTGTATACTCTACGCTAGTTAACGCTAGCTATTTTCCCCATTAGAGTTAGAATAATGAAAAAATATATATTTTTAATTCATCCAAATGGCGCTAAAGTTTCACTAATGATAATAACGCGAAGTATCGTGAATTAATCTGAAACATGGAAGTAAAACAAACACAACAACCAACGTTTAGCTTTAAGTTTAGCATCTTGCTGGCTAGTAAACCGTTGGTGTGTTTGCGCTAGCGTTAGCTAGCTACTTTAAAACCTCGAGACATCTGATTGAATTATAAATATTTATCGACCCATATGTGAAAATTGCTAATTTTTTTTTTGGTTAATTTATACATTTCTGAGTAGTAAGTGGAGGTGTGTGTGTGTATATATACACACTCAGAATGTGACCTAAATTAGCATGCGAGCGCGTGTCTTAAACGACTAGCAAAAAAAAAGACCTTGTTGTTCTTGGAATATGTACATTAAAACCTAAAAAAGAATTTTTTAAAATGGTATTTGTTCATTTTTGCTCCGGTATATAACGTCATGAGTTAATAATTGAGAAGATTTAATTGAATGTTTATATTATTAGTAATTTATTTAGTTGTGAAATGTATTGGCTTTAGACATTTAGTTAAACTGCATAAAGTGAATTGTTCCTATGTAATAAATGTTGTTTATCTTTAAACATCCTCAACCTGGATCACAATAATATCCAGAGCTATTGCAAAATATAGAAATAAAATATATATTTGAGCTGTCTGTTTATTTCTAATGTATTTATTTCTGTTTGTCTGGGGTTTTGTTGTTGTTTGTCCCCGTAGTGTAACCACTGAGAGAGGATTTCCTCTCCACTCCAGCATCCTGATTTGAAGATGGAGTCTTCGGACAATGCGGGCGACGCGGGCGACGCAGCCCCCATGAGCGCTCAGAACGTGTACTCGGCCCTGGGTCTGAGCTCGGAGGACGTCGAGGCTTTGGCTCAGATCCCCGAGAACGAGATCAGCGTGGAAACCTTACCGTATCTCATCATGCAGCTCAAAGCCAAGCGAGCCGAAAAGGCGGCCGCCGCTACCGACACGGACTGTAGCGACAAACCGGAGGCGGAGCCTAAACAGGCCGACGAGGATACGGAAACTTCGGAAAAAGGAAAAGAGAAACGTGAAAGCCCGCCAGCGTCGAGTTCTTCACGTCAAGCGTCCGGCCACGACCCGGAGCATCATGGGAAGGGGGAGGGTCACAGGAGGGCGGAGCGAGCGAGTACGGGAGGAAGGAAGGACTCCAGAACGAGGAAGTCATCCCGAGAGAGACAGAGCGGAGAGGGAGTGACGCCAGAGGAAAACGAGTTCGATGACAAACCGACGGTTTTCCCGCACATCTGTACACTCTGCAAGACTGAGAGCAATGGCTCCAAGGTAAAAAATCAAAACACGTCAGAGTACGATCACTTATTGCTTACCGTGGTTATCGTCCAGGCGAGCGTCACGCTTAACAGTGCATTCGTCGATCAGAGAAATGGTCCGGTTATATACGGTAAGGAAAGACTTGTAGAATTAAGTGGAAATGTGCGTTAAGCCGACTTAACACCGTTCCGGGGGGGGGGGGGAAATCGCACATTGTAAAAATATTCGTTGAGCTGATACGACGTCATGCAGTTGTGTCGGTGCGAGAAATTTCAACGTGAAATCTCAGTGTATGTGCGCTGCTACGACGCACGTCTAAACTCCACCAGTAGGACGGCGACAAACCCACGGGACAGCTAGTTTGCTAATGTCCATGCTAATGGGCTGGGGGAAATAATCTCCTTATTACGCCAAGCTCAATTTGAAGAATGTTCGCGTATCTGTTTTTTTTGCGATTGCGGAAATTAAGGCAAACGCCGCAGTGTTCGGCCGAGCTCGCCGTTTTTCGAAATCGACGCAGATTCACGACGAGCGTTCAGCCAAAGCTCTCCTCGATTCATGCGCGTCAAACACGATTATAGCTGAAAGGTCTCAGAACTATTTTGTGCGATTGCAATTTGCCAATTTGAGAAGTTTTCCACAAGAAAGGCACAATATAGAATAACACACTGTGTGTGTGTGTGTGTGTGTGATTGTTCTTCAGGCATGGCACAGTCACATCCGGGGAATCCGACACACCAAAGCACGGAGAGAGTTCATGATGCTGTAAGTTTCCCTGCTGCTTAACAACACAGAGCTCCGTCTCTATATTATTTATAAACCATGAGTATTGATAATAGTGGCTAAGATAAAATCACACTTTTTGTTTATTTGCTATTTACACATAGTATACAGTATAATCCATTTGTTGGTCAGCACTCACAGAAAAAATCAAATAAATTAAAAAAACCTGCAGAAGGTTGCAATCGATTTGTGCTTACAAACTGATACTCGTAAATTTTAGACATTGCAAAGAATGTGTGAGATATTATAATATATTATATATATGTCGTTCTGTTGAATTAAAAATGCTGGATGAACTTTGAATCGATAGATGTGATATTTTTCTGTGGAAAAAGTAAGTACACCCTTGGCTTCAGAAGCTAGCATTGCCCCCTTTAGCAGAAATAACTTCTAGGTGTTTTGTAGAATTGTCCATAAAGGCTTTATGGAATTTTTGGCCGCTCTTCCATGTAATATTCTTTCAGTTGCAAGATGTTTGAGGGTTTTCTTGCATGTTCTGCCTGTTTCAAATCCCCCCACGACATTTCAACATGATTCAAATCCGGGCTTTGACTCGGCCGTTCCATATCCCTCCATTTCTTCTTTTTGAGCCGTTCCTTGGTGGATTTGCGAGTGTGTTTAGGATCATTATCCTGTTGAAAGGTCCACTTTCAGTTCAACTTCAGTTTTCAGACAGACGGCCTCACGTTATCTTCAAGCGCTCTTTGATATGATGCAGAATTCATAGCTGAATCAATGAACGCAAGTTGTCCAGCCCCTGAGGCAGTGAAGCAACCCCAAACCATAACATTTCCACACCGTGCTTCACAGTTGGTATGAGGTGCTTCTCCTGAAAAGCTGTCTTTGGTCTCTGTCAAACATGTCTGCTGTTACTGTGACCAAACAACTCAACTCTGATTCCTGTGTCCAGAGCACATTATTCCAAAAGGCCTGGTCTTTCCCTGTATGCTCATTGCCAAACTGTAGTCTTGCAGTGGCGTTGTCCTGACACGCCTCCCATGCAGGTCACATCTGTGCAATCTTCAGTGAAAAATTGTTTAAAACTTCAGATTTTTTAAAATTAAAAACAAGCTTGATTTCAGTCATGGTGAAATTATTACAGTTATATATCTGTTTGTCTCTAACTAAAGGGTATTAAAACCCAAAACTCAGTTTGTGCCTGTATTGAAGAAGAATCTCTATTTTCCTGCGTTACTCTGAATGACAGTCTCGTATACAGAATAACGCTGCGAGTCTAACACTACTGTGTTGATTATATTTCCCACCGCGCCGTGTTCCTGCAGGTCCGGCTCAGGGGATGACTCGTACTCGTCTCGTCGAGGTTCTCGCTCGGCTCTGCCCAGTAAACGGTCCTACAGTTCAGAACGGAGCACAGGTACGCCACCGGTCTCCAAAAAGCGCATTATTATACACCTGAAACCAATAAACGTCCTTACACAACACGATTATTCTACTGGTTTTAATGTTTTAACTGTTTATTCTAAAGTAAGATCAGTTATTAATGTAGCACTTTCTTTCTTTCTTTCTTAGATTTATTTTTATTTACTGTTTGCTCTTTCTTTTCCATTTATTTCTTTTATTTCTATCTCGTTTGTCTTTCTTTCTCATCAATCCTTTATTTTCTTCACTTTCTCTCTCTCTCCTCTGTCCTTAAAATATTTTTCTTTTCCTTTGTTTATTCTTTCTCTTCTTTAATCCTTTTTTCCCCCTGAGCTGTTTCCTTCTTTTTTCTTTTAAGTTTCCTTTCCTTTCTTTAATTCTCTCTCATTTGTCTTCCTTCTTTCTTTCCTTCTTTCTTTCCTTCTTCTCTTTTTTAAATTCTGTGCATTTACTCTGTGCTTCCCTTCCTTTTTGTTTTCAGTTTCCTTTCCTATGTGAACTGTGTTTTTTTTTTTTTTTTTTTTTTAAATTGTCTTTCCTTGACACAGGTTTATCTTTATATCTGATGCTAATGCATGTTGTGTGTGTGTGTGTGTTTTTAGGAGACCTATCCTCAACTTCAGAGCGTTTTTTTCACCCTCCTAAGGTACATGATGATGATGTAGTAATCATGTGGAATGAATCATTAATACTGTATATTTTCCCTTACGATGCTCTTGAGCCTGACTCTCTGCTCCATGTCGATGACTTTCAGCCCTTCACGAAGGTGGTAGTGGCCAAATATCCGATGGGCAGCATGGCCGTGGCGGACATGTTGGCACTGGGAAAACCGTTTGGAACCATAGTGAAGCATCTCATCTTCCCTTTTAAGGTAATAACACGTGAAGAAATAATTCTAGATAGTAAAGAAATACAGCATGTTTCCTGTTATTGTGTTAAAAACTTGCTGTTCTTTCTGTTCACGTCGTTATTTATATCATGTTTCCTGTGTTCTAGGGATTTCTGGAGTTCAGCTCTCATGCAGAAGCGAAGGACATGGTGACTCACTATCAGACTAAACCCGCTTATATTAAGGGTCAGCGCATCAGTCTGTGTTTATCCCCGACCGTGGAGGTCATCCACGTACGTGCATTATACATGTATTACTACGGTTATTATCATAAACATTACACACTGCCAATAAATCTGACGTTCCTGAGTGAATCCGGGTAAAGATTAGCTTTCGGATCATTTTAAACTAAAATGATCTACTAAAAAAACTAAACTTTAAAATAAAAAAGAAAGAAAAAAGAAAAATTGGGACGAGAAAACAAAACTGTACATGTGAACAAATCAAAAACATATTTTAGTGTTGTTTTTTTTTAAATACTGAATTAATCCTTCATATTTTCAGTAAATAAATATTTTATTTAAGTATGATGTCTTTATACTGATACCGTAAACAATTTTTTTTTAAAATACGGCAAAAAATATATTCCATCATGATATCTAATCCAGGGGAGTCCGATCTTATCTGTAAAGGGCCGGTGTGGGTGCGGGTATTCACACCTGATTCCACCTGTTTAATCGGCTGATCTTGGCTTTCAGTAGACTCAGGTGTGGCTTCTGCTTGTTACCTACTGAGTTACTTTTTAAGATTATTCTGAAAATTAACGTTCTGAGATTATTCTGAAAATCTAGAAACCCGAAATAAAAGGTCTGTTTTCAGACTGAGGGAGTTCGTGTCAGTGTGTGTACACGTGTTGGTATGGTTAACGTTGTTTTGCTGTGCTGGTTGGGGTGTGTGTGTGTGTGTGTGTGTGTGTGTGTGTGTGTGTGCGTGTGTGTGCGCGTACGTGCTCAACAGCCTCCAGAAGCGTACGAGCCGTCGACGAAGCGCTCGAAGTCGTCCGCCCCGTCGGTGGTGTGTTTCTCGCGTCTGCCTCTGGGGAAAGAGACCGAGGACAAGGTGCTGGAACTGGCGGCTTTATTCGGGGAAGTGCGCTATTCCAAATTCACTGAAGACAAGGTACAGAGTCTAAACACTTCACGTCACAACCTTCAGGACTGAATGAAACGTGTTCCGCTTTATTTTCGGACAGTTTTATTACGGATCTTGAAGTTAACCTTTTTCTTTTGGTCTGTGTTAGGCTCTGATAGAGATGGTGGATTGGCGTGACGCGGACATCATGGTGAAGTACTATCACTCCAACCCACTGAGGATTCAAGACAAGAGCATCAAAGTGTCCATGTCCTCCCGATCAAACATACGGTAAGAGACGCTCTGTTCTTCATAACCATAACAATAACCACCGTTTCACTGGGAAATATTCCACAAGTCAGCAACGTTGAGTGTTAGAATGGAGCTGCTGATTCTCTTCTTATTATTATTACTGTTTTAGCTTTACCTGCTTAATTTGGATTCTAATAAGACACAGCAAGAAATTGTACTTGCAGGGCAGTAAACTTTAACTCTCGGTGCTTGTTTTGTCTGTAATGTCGGACACGTATTTCTGAAACCAAGCAGTATTACTGTAGCTGATACACACACACACACACACACACACACACTCAGGACAAGGGGATAATTTCACTTTCTTAGCATTTAGGTAGCAGGTTTAAATTATAAATAAACTAAATAAATCAGTGAAACATCTACTTGCAGAGATGATCAGTGATTCTGAGACAGTGAACTCCCTCTAGTGGACGCATGCATGTATAGCAGCATCATTAAGCGTCTTTTTTTTTTTTTTACACGGAAAATAAGTGTTTTTGTTCCTCTTATCCATGTAAAAAAATTTTGCGTCACTCGTTTCCAGAGACAGCAGCCCCGAGCGTTCTTCCTCCAAAAAGTCCGACTCCAGCAAGAGCCACAGCAGCAGCAGCAGCAGACAGAAAAGCGATTCGTCTTCCTCCAAGAGTGCGTCCAACGTCAAGGACAAGGAGAAGACCGACGAGAAGGAGGGGGAGAAGAAAGAGGAGAAGGAGGGGGAGAAAAAAGAGGAGAAGGAGGGAGAGAAGAAAGAAGGCGAGGAGGCCGAGATGAAGGAGGACGATGTGGCGAACGAGGAAGGCATTCAGGTGGAGGAAGAACACGGCCTGGTAGACAAAGGGGAAGCGGAGAGCATCGCCGTGATGACGGAAGAAGTACAAGAGAAGGAGGAGGCGGCGGAGAAGGAAGGAGTGGAGCAGGTTGATGCCAAGGAGGAGAGGAAAGAGGAAGAGGCGCAAGTTCAGGAGGGAAAAGACGAGAGTAAAGGAGAGCGAGGATCCGAGGAGGACGTGGAGGAACAGGTTTGTTCATAACTCTAACTAATCACAAGGAGGTGTGGCTTGGGGAAGGAGACGTGGTCTATGTACCTGTCAGTCACGGGTTAGGCCTCTGTTTCTCACAGTGAAGGAGGCTGGGCTGCAGTGATTCGGTGAAGGTGTGTTATTATTTGAATAAAAATAACAAAAAACGCGTGTGTGTGTTCTCTGTTCTGTAGGATGATATGGAGGACATGGAGTTCCCAGATAACATGGATGACTTTGTCACTCTGGATGAGCTGGACAACACGGCCGGAGATTCGTTAGGTAGAAACTGCTCTCTCTCTATTTACAATTGTGTGTGTGTGGATAATTGTTTTTGTGGATTAGTATTATTATTATTATTGTTATTATTATTATTAATTGATTTATGTTTTTTCCTCCTGATAGAGTCCTCCGAACCCCAGGTTAGTATTAAAATCACATCAAATCCAATTTACAGTCTTGTAGCCATTTAGAACAACTTTTGTAACATACATTTTATATATATATAACGAGTATGTACGTGTGTGTGCGTGCACGTATGCAGGAGGGTAAGGTTGTTGTTGTGAGACCCATCAGGAACGAGTTTAAAGAGACTCGTAAGAAAGCCATGAGAGAAGCTCTGTTCAAGATGGCCGCCCCATTCGGTGAAGTGGTCAACTTCGCCATCTCCTACTACAGACACGAGGTGTGTGTGTGTTTTCACTAAATCTCTAAAATATGAAAGTGCAATATTCCTCACCGTATGAAACCCCGAAGTGTGACCTAATAGCATTTAATATAGAATTAGTAACAGAAGCAGGAGCAGCTCAGGTGGCATCTCACGTTCTGAAGGTCTCTCCTCCCGGTTGCGTCTTGTTTGACCGCTGTGTTTTGCTCCTCAGGCTCTGATTGAACTGGAATCTGTGGAGAAAGCACACGAGATGGTGAAGTACTATAAAAGCAGTAAGAGGTCGAAGCTGTGTGGGAGACCCGTGTCCGTGTCGCTGTGTCTGGCCTTCCACACCATTGAGGTATGAACACGGATACTGCTTATCATCTGCCGTCATCATAGATCTGCAATTTATACTTTTTATATCGTGTCCGGAGTGCTGTAAACGTGTGTGTGTGTGTGTGTGTGTGTGTGTGTGTGTGTGTGTGTGTGTGTGTGTGTGTGTGTAGGGTCCCAGTGGCAGAACGTTGTTTATCAGCATGCTTCCTCCTTTCAAGTATTCAGACAAGTCCCTCCTCAGACTCGCACGGCCTTTTGGGAAAATCACCGCCTATTGCTTCAACAGAGTGTATGGAACGGTGAGTAAAGAACAAAAACACACACACACACACACACACCCCTCCATTTCTTTCTTTATAAGTCCATGATTTATGCTGTAAAAGGCATTAAAGGATTTTTACAACAAGTCAGAGCGTTATAGAGGAATATGAGTGTGTGAAGACACGCCCATGTTACACACAGCAATCTAATTATAAATAATAATGCATATAACGATAAGGTGAGAATAAGTAACAATAACGCATGGCTTTGTTCAATCAAAAATGAAGTGTTCCTTTAGTACTGCAGGACTTTCATACAGTAATTCACACTATGATCATAAAGGCAAGGTAGGTATTGTGATTTAAAATATATATTCCACTGCTGGCCATGAGAGTTTCAGTGCTGTGTTCGTACAGAGTTAAAGATCTAGTATATTTAATACTATTAGAAGTATTAAATATCCACAAAACCTCAATGTTCTCTCTCTCTCTCTCTCTCTCTGTCTCTCTCTCTCTCTCTCTCAGTGTTATATCCAAATGGAGACAGTGGAAGCGGCTGAGAAAATGATCCAGAGGTACTTACCCTGGCCTCTTAAATTCTACGGCACTCCGCTAAAGATTACTAAGTGCAGGAAAGGAGACTCTCTGATTCCCTGGTGAGTTTAAATAATAATAATAAAAAGTCCATGTGTGTAGTTCTTAACTGTAACGTGTGCTGCTTTCCTCGAACCTAAAGTCACTTCATGCGCACTAGGATTCACCATCACGTATAACACAGAAGAATGCACAGAAATGTTTAAAAAATAAAATAATAAATAATAAATTCACATTTCAGTGTAGTTAGGGGAATAAATAGAAGCGTAAGAGTGGATGCGAGTTGTTTACACGCTCATATCGCCTTATTCCCCTGACATAAAAAACCCTTTTATCCGAATACAAAGAGAATAGCACGCGACTGTCCTGCTGTTTACATTTATATAAAGTAGATTTATACACTTAACTGTCTCTGTGTGTGTGTGTGTGTGTGTGTGTGTCTTGTCTCTCAGGACTCCAGCGGATAAGTTTGAGTGCTGGTACGAGCCGAAGCTGGGGAGAAACATCGAGGACAGGAGAGAGAACGGCCAGACGGCCAAAAACAGCAGCGGGGAGGTAAATACAAAACCGAGTTAGTTATTTATTTATTTATACAAAATTATTAATGTGCTGACTTTACATGTAGATATTTATACGCTTTAATGTGTGTGTGTGTAGGACCGCCACAGTCCTGTTTCCAGCTCTGAAGGTGTGTGTGGAGATCCTGCAGCCGAGGGTGAAGATTCGGAGGAAGAGGAGAAAGACCAGACCCCCCTCGGACCCTACCAACCCGACAACCCCGTGGGTAAGAAAGAGACACCCAGTGGAGGCAAGTGGGCGTTAGTGAGGTTGAGGTCAGGTGCTGATGTTGATGTAAGGAGACTCCAGTTCCAGTTCCTCCCAAAGGTGTTCAGTGGGGTTGAGGTCAGGGTTCTGTGCAGGACACTCCAGTTCTTCTACCTTCTTCCAACCTTCACACACCACGTCTTCATGGAGCCCGCACTTTTTCTGTCACGCTTCAAAGACGTTCTGTGTAATCGTGTGCTTCAGACTGTGCAGTGACGTCGTAGTAGTGGTGAAACATTTAGAGAGAAACAAAGGAATTAATCGTAACCTTTCTAATTGTTTACTATAAATGTAGCGCAGTTACTCGACTGCTGATTTTTATTTATAATTAATAAATGTATCATTTATTTACTATTTATAAACGTTTGTGGACACTCGACTGAAATGTTTCTCGTGATCTTAAAACCCTTTTGATCTGAAGGTGTGTGATTAGACGTGTGAAATCGGTGTCGTAGATACAAATATTATCGTGCCGACGTGTTCATTTCTCGGAGCGAAATATTCTGAAAAGCAGGTGATACGAGTCCAGCGTAGGTGGGAACTCCTTTAATACTGTTTAAAAATCATCTCAGGGAAATTCTTTTGTCCGCCGCTCAGGTATCAGCTACGTCGTCCCCAAGAGCGGCTTCTTCTGCAAGCTGTGTAACGTTTTCTACACGGACGAGAAAAAGGCCAAGTCGCAACACTGCAGCAGCCTGGAACATTACAACATGCTGAAGGTGAGTGACTCGTCTTCATCGCACCTCCACCCCGAGTCACTCCGTCTCACTGAGCCTAGGCTCGACCCCTGACCCTTTTTAAAACCGATTTTTGCAGAAGAAGCGTGGAGAGGTGACGGAGGAGGAACAGACGGACGGACAGACAGAAGGATGAATGAACGAGCCGTGGAGATCAGACACCTGACTTCACTGCAGTCCATAAAAATGTTGTTTTTTTTTTTTTTTGAGTTTAAAAAAAAAACAAAAAAAGCCCCAAGGAAAACATTCCAGCCTCCGTGTTTCCGTCTTCGTTTTGTTACATATACTTCGTTTTGTTTTATTTGACAAACCGCGCGAGAGAGAGAGAAATCAAGAGAAAAAATCCTAAAGTTCTAAATTGTTTCAGGTGGTGTGTGTGTGTGTGTGTGTGTGTGTGAGTGAGAGCAGAGTAGGGGTTTACAGCCATCGTAGATTCTTATCAAATAAAATTCTGTTTGAACAAAAGCTTCATCCCCCCCCTCCCCCTTCTTATTCTCTCACGCTCGGAGTGTGTTCTCCTATACGTTTATATCCAAAACTAGACGTGCTAATAACATAGTTTCATGAATGTTTTATCGTTAAAGATGCGACTTTAAATAATTTCGGTAAACACAAACGATGAGTGACATTTACCATGCGATTGAGCTGTAGAGGCGTGTCAGTTCACAGAACGATTGACGGTGCAGTTTCCCCAGCAACGTTTTAAAAAACCCCCCCAAAGAATAAAATTGCTAATAAAATCGAGTAGGAATGACGCAACGTTCTGCACAGCTTTTGTTTTTTGTGAGAGAACAATATCACAACGGTACACCCCTGTGACGTGTCGTTTGTGAACGAGTCGGCCATTTCAGCCCTTGGAGTAACGCTGTTTCATTCATTAGTAGCTAGAGTAAGATTTCGTTCAACAATTCCAGACTTGGGTATCCAAAGAAGAACAGTCACGGGTCATAATACCGCAGAAACTGTTTGTGAACCGACTCTTATCGATGAGCCGAGTCAGATGATCCGACTCACCAAGGAGAGCCAGATGTACTGTATTTCTAGGGTCACAAGTTGAATAGCGCCACCTTGAGTACACACACGCACATGCATGCTGCATGAAAAACAGTACATCGGTAGGAATTCGAACAAATTTATTGACATTTCACAAAGCATTTAAACCTGTACAGTGATAGGAAGCAACGATAAGTGTTCTAATTACTGACACGTGATGCAACCGTATTATTCATTTTTAGTATTTATCACACAGGATGCACCGATCTAATACTGCATACCAGCCGATGTTGGTCTGAAACGCTAAAACAGCATCACCGGATTTTATAGAAGTTTCAGATCCGGTGACTGCGGTACTTTTTAATGCAAAGTCATTATTTTTACCGTAAGCCTGTCAGTCGTTGTACTCGCACAGACACATACGCCTTTTAAACAGTTTTTACAACACAAACAGAAATTGGCACATACCTACTGCAACAGATTTTTTTTTATATACTGTAAAACCGCACAATCGTTTTGACTTTCATCACCTTTCCTTACATTTAAAGCCCATTTGTTTAAAAACCCCCAAAACAAAACAGTGTAAAAAGACAAATACAGTACATGGTTTGGCGTGTGAGATCAATTAAATATTTTCATGCGACTCTAAAGAAACCATTGGGGTGTGTGGAGGGAAATTCAAGAGCAAATGTACATATGAACAACACTGATGCTATATATATATATATATGTATGGGTGTGTGTGTGTGTGTGTGTGTATATATATATATATATATATATATTGCTTGCCAACGACAATTACATAATATTTTCTCTGGGTTTCATTTTAAACACATCCACTGAACGTATCCACGATGAGCTTAAAATGAACTTCCTACGATTACAATCGTAAAATTAGTATTTATAAGTTCAGAACACACACTATGACTGCAGTTACGATCAAGTGTATATAACCGACTCAATTGCATCACCGTTTGTGACGGGGTTTATGCGACGGAATGTCCCTGCACCCGAATCCATTACTCGCTCGGTTCCCTACGTTGCGCTACGTACTGCTCTTGATTTACTGGCGAAGGGAACAGTGAGTGAGGCGACATTCCAAGCACACTACGTCTCGATAGACACTCGTCCATCGCTGTGACATCATAACGATCTGTTCTGGAATGTTGGAAAGTTCGCGGACATCTAACAGGCTCTGGGTTCTAAGAATGGAACCACAGCGGTACTCGAGCGTTCTTTGGATAGGTTTTGCGTTCTAAAGCAGTGTTTACTCGGAATCTTGTCAAATGGTTTTGCGCGTCGTGACAGAACCGTGAAAGATTTCTATTTAAGGACAAAACGATATACCCGATTTATGTGTGTAGTGCAGTAACGCCTCAATTCGAACAATAATATAATTCAAATGTTCTCTTATAGCTCCTCCCCTTCCTCCAAGTTGTGCAATGTATCAGGGGTACACGCACTACGGTTCTAGCACATCATCCATGTCTTAACAGGGGAGAAAACTAAACTGCACTAAAACTGTTGAAGAAAGGCTAGTTAAGGGTTCCTAGCTTCCTAAACAGGTTTTACTTATAACCCTTTAATGTAGAGGGAAAAAAAACCCAGCGGGAGGGCTCTCCATAGAAGGATTACCTTAGAGAGAACTTAAGAGTTGTAGATTTAACTTTTTTATTTTTCTTCTAACTAGCAAGAAAATCCCGCATTAATGTTCGTTAACTAGCTGGAGACTCCTGTGGTAACTTTAGCTAGCTAGTACCAAAATCCTGTGGTAACTTTAGCTAGCTAGCTAGCAAGAAAATCCCGCATTCATGTTCGTTAACTAGCTGGAGACTCCTGTGGTAACTTTAGCTAGCTAGTACCAAAATCCTGTGGTAACTTTAGCTAGCTAGTACCAAAATCCTGTGGTAACTTTAGCTAGCTAGTACCAAAATCCTGTGGTAACTTTAGCTAGCAAGAAAATCCCACATTCATGTTCGTTAACTAGCAAGAGACACCTGTGGTAACTTTAACTAGCTAGTACCAAAATCCTGTGATAACTAGCTAGCTGTGAGTAAATTCCTATTATAACTTTAGCTAGCTGATAGCAGGATCCTGTGATAACTTTAGCTAGGTTGTAGTACATAAACTATTTGAGACACAGCATGACATCATTGTGACATTCATTTTTTTGGAATTAGACCCAAAAAGCATGACAGTGCAATCTGTCTGAAAGAAAAATAAATTTAAAGCTGGCTCCAAAGTGCAACAGCTTCATATGGCTTCTATTAAGGAATTAAGGAAAACGTTATGGCTTTTTAACACACCGACGCCACAATTAAAAACACGATGTGATCACGTAATCGTCTAGTACCATGTAGAAATAAGAATTTAAAAAATCACAAGACCCCACACATTATTCATTCTGTCAGGGAATGATGAAGTTCTTGCCTTAAGTATCCTATTTCAAGGCCACACATTGAGGAAGAATTTACACCCGGTTTCTTCTAAACGTTTTGAGGAGGAAACTAAATGATCCGGAAAAATCCAGCAGTAACATACTGTGGTGAATTAAGCAAAAATGTTCTGTAGCTCTCTTACAATAAGCTTCATTCAGCTAGCAATAACTTTGTGATAACTTTAGCTAGCAACTACGTGTGGTACCTTTAGACAGCTAAAAGTAACTGCTTGTGGTTAATTTAGCTAGCTAACAGTAAATATTTGTGGTAAGTTTAGACTTTAGTTTGTTGGCAATAAACTCCTACTGGTAAGTTTCCCAATTAGCATGAAACCTTTGGTAACTTTAGCTAGTGTGTAGTAACCTCTTGTGGTAAATTTAGCCATGTAGAAAAAAAATCCTGTGGTGACTTTTGCTAGCTAGCGAAACGCCACTATGCTAACTTTAGCTACTTAACCACACACTCTTACGATACTTTCTGGAAGCTTCTAGCACTAAAGGTGATTGTGCCAGACTTCTTAAACTTGTACAGGAATGTTTTTCACAGCTTTGTTTTCATAACCTTAGATAACTTGGCACCTTCTGTTCTTTCTTCTTATACGTATATCAGGATACATCCGGTATGTACGCTTGTTAGCATTAAGCTGTTTGATGTTTGATGTTGAGAACTGATCCAGAAATGAGCTCTTCGTGTTCAGCTAATTCCAGATCCATAGTCTTCGAGTGCGATATTTATTCCATGGATACTACAGTACACGTGGTTAAGCTAACGGCTACCTTTGTAGCATGTGAGCTAAAGCGAGTCTGATTTGTCTTTATTCGTCCATAGATTTCTCATTCCCCTGAGCTGTAGTATTAAAAAAAAAACCCACGGTGTTGATTTTTTAGCTAGGAGGCCATGTTGGGGCCAGACGCTCTGCTAGACGTATATTTATTTTATTTTATGTTTTAAATTATTTTATTTGTTTTCATGCCTGTTCTGTGGTAAATTTATTCTGTTTATGATTTGTCCATGTGCACATGCACACGTGCATTTTAAAGAAAAATAACTTTTCTGTCCTTTTTAAAAAAAAAAAGTTTTAGTCTTTCATTTTTTCTTTTATTTTATATTGCTAACAGAAATCCTTACTGTTCTCTGAAGAGGGAAAAAAAGAAGGGCAATCTTTTGCTTCCTTAAATTGGGGAAAGAATAAACAACAACATACAAAGAGAGCAGGTCACTGACTCGCACGTGAACAGATTTAGCCAATTAGCAAGCTACTTAGCAGCTCGATGTTAAACACGTGGTAGTTTTGTACTTCACGATATAATTTTAAAACATTGGGTTATTTCTAATTCTTTCATTGCTGAAGGAGCACGAGGTGTGAATCGTTATAGTGAGAAAATAAATATGGACAGAAATCTGCGAAGAAAAATTTAACATAATTTAAAAGGAAGAGCTCTGGATCTGATTTGGGGTTCTGGGTTGTACCATTGTGAGGGGAGTTTTAGGGGGAGCTTTGTTCCCCGTCGCGGCGTGGCGAGTCGTAGCGCATGATCTGTCGCGGTGTGCCGTAGCCCGTCATACCCGCCTGAGACGCACCGCGGTTACTGCCCATCTGCATGCCGATCAGAGCACGACCCTGACGCAGCTGCTCCTCTGAGAACTCCCTCCTGTGGCCTTTAACTTTCCTGCGCGCACACACACACACACACACACACACACACACACAGAGATAAGCCTGAAGAAACACAATGAATAACATACTCCCTACTTGCTATTCCCTACAAACAGCAGTATTGCATTATGGGTATTGTGAAATCTCCACGTTGTATCATTTGGACATTAAACTCCAGCACTGCATTGTGGGATTGCGTGAGTGCACGTAATCTGCTTTCACACTACCAACTACATTTTTATCATTTTATCCTTTTACATTTACATCTCATACAGGTTGGTAGTCAACATTACAGGAAGTCTATGGCAGCACTGCATTATGGGTAACACCTGTGGAACCAGTCCTTGTTGCCATGGTAATAACCATCGTCTTTGGTGACAGCTTCACTTCCCAGAGCCATGAGTGTCCTCTGGACAGCAGCCATGTCCTTCCCTGTGACACACACATATCACAGATGATTATACACACTGCATCACACACACACAGGAGGCTGTGTGTGAAAATAAAGCTTCTGATTGGAGGCCTGTGTGTGTTCACCACATACAGAGGTGAACCTTCTGCTGATTTAAACCTCTTCAGCTTCAAGATTAGAATTAAAGCTAAACGTAAATCCAAGTTTAACGTTACGTAACCTAGCAACAGGACTGAAGTCTACAGTTAAAGTCTGGAATTTCTGGCACCCTTAATCTACATCCTTACAAAATTCAAAACCTTAAAGTATCCATCAGGACCCTGATCAGAATAAAGCGCTTACTGACGATGAATGAATCTTGGAGCTTGTTTGGCTTAAAGCCATTTATTATAAGACTAAGAATACAGAAAGCTCCTGTATGTGTGAGATGCTGCAGCTCGATTGGCTGAGCTTGGCCTCTGGGTCAGGACGTCACTTGTTCAAGGAGTGGGCAGCAAAATTTCTCCTTTGGGACCAATGACGTGCATCTGTCTATCCAGTACACGCCGTGTGTAAAGGGCAGGAATGGAGGAGTCTGGGTAACAACCCCAAGACCTACTGACAGGAAATATACACTTTATTGCTCAGGCTTGTACACAGACTACTTGTGTTTTTACGGTTTTTCAAATGCCATCTGATTCCATCAAAGCATAATTGGTGTGTTACATCCCTGGTGTAATTCTCATGTGGATGAGCTTTGCCTCTGGGTTGAGAGGTCACTGGTTCAAACCCCAGACAGGACTCCAGGATATGAGCGTAGAAGGTTCAGGAATCAATGGCATGGAAGGTGCAGGATGGCTGGAAGGGTGAGATACCAAGGTGGGGGGTAATGTCTGGGCATCTGCCCCCCTGGATTGGGGCAGGAGAACAGAGGGGGTTATGCAGGTCAAAGAGAGAGGTTCGAATTAATTTGCATATATAGGGAGAGTTGTTGGTTTTTTTTTTAATCACCCACACTTTACACAGGGTCTGATCCATCACCCACACATTACACAGGGTCTGATCCATCACCCACACTTTACACAGGGTCTGATCCATCACCCACACTTTACACAGGGTCTGATCCATCACCCACACTTTACACAGGGTCTGATCCATCACCCACACTTTACACAGGGTCTGATCCATCACCCACACTTTACACAGGGTCTGATCCATCACCCACACTTTACACAGGGTCTGATCCATCACCCACACTTTACACAGGGTCTGATCCATCACCCACACTTTACACAGGGTCTGATCTATCACCCACACTTTACACAGGGTCTGATGTAACCTTCAAGTTCAGAGGCAAGCGCTCTATCCCAAAGCCAGCAAGTCCCACACAAAACCCCTGCTGTTGTGGGACCTTTATCTTTTAAAATGGCAACCACAAACCAAAAAGAAAAAAAATGGGGAAAAATACATGTTTAAAACTGCTCAGTAAAGGATTAGGCAGAAGAGGGGATTGATACACATTACAGTAAAGGAGAAAACAAAATGGAGGACGTTCATTAAGTTAGAGACAAAATGTCCTCTCACAGAAGCAGAATAAGGACCAAATATTAAATAAGGTACAACACAAAACCCAGCTCCTTTTTCACATAAAACAGTTCAACATCATCTGCGGTATGGAAGGAGGCTTCTGCTGCGGAGGAAAAAAAATTAAAAGGTAATTGTGATTTTATATCTTGCAGTTTTGACTAAAGTTCCCACAATGCTGAGATAACGTCTCACAATTCTGATATTGCGCGTTCATATCACACAATCTGTATTCCTATCCCGGCTCTGCAGAATTCATGATGCTGATGTACTGTAACCTGAAACGCCTCGCGTTCGACCTCGCAGTGTTTCAGCCGAGTCAGTCCGAGTCGAGGCAGGTTTCTTCGTCGTGATCCAGCTAGGAAACGTGATTTGTTGCTGGTTAGAGGAGCGCAACTATTTTGTATAACCATTTTGGATTCAAGTCATTTATCTTTTTTTTTCTTGATATTTTCTTATTGTGTAAAGTGCCTTGAGAAGCTACTTTATAGGCACTATATAAAAATAAGCTTTATTATTATTATTATTATTATTATTATTATTTATTAACTAGTATGAGGATTATCACGAAACCCCAATGTTCATTGTTTTCCGCTTCCAACTTCACAAGTGAAAAAAAGAACTACATTAAAAGTCATATAACTGCTAGAGTGCAGTCAGTGAAGCAAACTGTGGTCGGAGAGTGTGTGTGTGTGTGTGTGTGTGTGTTACCTTCCCACAAGTCAACAGTCTGGAAGATGTCTCCTCTGGTAACGCCATAAGCTTCTGCAGCCTGTAGGAACTGAGAGATTTTCTCCATCTGCTTAAAGGCCATCTTGGTTTCAGGAATCTTCTGTATGGGCCGCATGTCGCTCGGGTAAAGACTGTTAATGAGTCGGCAGAGAATCTGCAGAGACGGAGAGGGCGGCGGTCGTGAAACAAATCAGCATTTACAATAAAAATGGCTCCGTCCCAAATCACCTGTTTTTGCTCACTATACAACTACGACCCGCGCTGCCGTCTCGTCCCGATCCACCCTGAAGACTCAGACAAGCAGAAAGCTGAAATCGGGTCAGGAATAGGTGTGTGTGTGTGTGTGTGTGTGTGTTTACACTGAAGTTCTGGAACCATTTGAGGAACTAGAGTTGAACCCGTCCTGAAGGAGCTTGGCACAAGTTCCTGTTCGGTGTTTGTACAACACTGCAGGAACTGTGACCATTACAGAGAACAACAGCGGTGACGCAAACTGTTAGACAACTTACACACGGCTATACAACTTCTCTCTTTGTGTGTGTGTGTGTGTGTGTTAATAGTTTTTTTCCGTTTTGCTGTAAATTCGTAAAGTTTGATTGGTTGAAGGGCACATGGACATATGCGTAATGTTTTCTTTCTCTTTTCTCTGCTGTTTATTATTTTTCTAAACCCTCTACTGCGCGAATTATTACATTTACATCCAAAAAAAAATGTTTTTATGTTTTTGTTTTTAATAAAATTTTGAGAGCCATCCGACGATGACCTTCACCATGCCGTGTGTTTGCAGAAAAGGAAGTGTGAGCAGCCACTTTTTTGTTATGTCGAAGTTAAAACCCCCCTTTTTACAGTTACATGAGAAAATAGCAGTTTTGTATTATTGCCGATCAAAAAACGGAGATAAATTAATTGTAAAAACACCATGCAGTAAAGGGTTCATTAAAACTTTCTTCTGCTTTTCCTTATTTTTTTAATTATCTACTATTTCTTGTGGGTTCGTGGCAGGTTATAAAAGTGATATATAATCATTCTTATTACTCTCTCTCTATATATAAAATACATTTTTTAAAAATAAATACTAATACTAATTGTAAAAATAATTTGTCAATGTAGATTTATATATCAGCTGAATGTGCATATCACTAGAAGTGTGTACACACACACACACACACGCACACACACACGTTTCTGACTCATCACTTGTGTGAAAGCCTGTGTGATGTCTGCAGTATAAAACACACTTCAGTAATTAAACCCAGGTTATTATTGGGTTGGTGTCGCCCCTGTTAGACCGGTCAGAAGTGTTCCTCATCCTTGAAGCAAAATTTTAAAGAAAAAAATGTTCCTGGAACTAAACTCAGCTCTAAGAAGATTCCTGCCCTGTCTCACTACTGCTACACATTTAAAACGCCCGACACGGACATGGCGGTTCCTCTCCCTCACCGTGCCGTCCATGAGCCAGTTCTGGAAGTTCTGCTTGCCAGGTTGTGGGCGCTGCAGGTCGTCTCCACACTGAGCCATGATCCAGTCCACGAGTCGAGTCTCCAGCTCAACGTTGTACTTCTGATCGATCTTCTCCTGCACCTCGCGGCTCAGGCCATAACTCGGCCCTCGGTTCGCCATTGGCTCTGAGTATCACTGATCTGCTCCACGGACACAAGGAGGACTGCTGGGGGGGTTGGGGAAAAAAACAAACAGGAACACAAACATGCAGTCATGAAATGATGCCATGTCAGCGCGCACACACACACACACTAATTAAAAAAGCAGGCAGACTGCATGTTTTAAGGCATCTTCAGCTCTCTTCCGCTCTCTCTCTCTGTGTGTGTGTGTGTGTGTCCTTTCTCCTTCCTATCCACTGTTGATGTTGCACCGTTTCACTCTTCATAATTAGAAAGGATGCTCCGCATGGCGTCCATCGCGCGCGCCTCCACACCGCATAACAGCTTTTATCTTTAATGAACAAACGCGCGAGAGCGCAGTGCATCATCTCATGCTAATTAGCAGATGAACACACATACGAACACACATACATACACACACACACACACACACACACACACACTTCGCATGACGCATAAATCTCTCATCACGAAATAAAGACATCAAACACAACAGAGCATCATTTACAGAAACGTAATGCGACGTGTGCGCACGTGCCATGATTCTCAGACATCAAACATCAAAGCGGAAGCAGAATTATAATGAAAATAGATGAATTAATGGCTAAGATGTGTTAGAGAGAGGGATGTTGGCACTCACCCTGCGGTCCGCTCCGTCTGTTTCACTTGGCACAGGGAGGAGTCAGAGATCTCCATCACGAGTCACCACTGAGTCGACACTTCTGAACAAACGCGTTTTACCAAAACCGACACGTGTGAGGTGATTCTTTTGATTCACTATTCATATCTGCATGCTAAAATATCATGCAAAACTGTAATTCTTTGTCATTTGGTAGCTTGCATTTAGAGGTAGATTAGCCTTAAAACTATATTTAAGGATTTAAATATTTTAAATCTGAAGCACTTTGTTTTGTGGAAATCTTATACACAGTGCCATCCATTAATATTGGCACCCTTGTTAAATATGAGCAAAGAAGGCTGTGAAAAAATTGTCTTTATTGTTTAAGCTTTTGATCTTTTGTTTTAAAAAAAAAAACCTCACAAAAACACTCTGCTCTCACGGATATCAAGCAATTGCAACCATAACACAGGTTTATCCCCCCCAAAATTTTTTTTGGTTAATTTTTTGGACAAAAGGTCAAAAGGTTAAACAATAAAGACAATTTTTCACAGCCTTCTTTGCTCATACTTACCAAGGGTGCCAATATTAATGGAAGGCGCTGTGTATTATATAAACTGCGTGTTAAATAAAATGTAGAAGTAAATATATTGTACAGGCTAAATTTGATCCCATTTCCACCACATGCATGCGTGTTTATGTCCTCCCTTTCACAAATTGATTCATTCGACTAATGAATTAAATGAGTCCTTAAAAAAAAAAAAAGAAGAACCGATTCGTTTGGGAACCGATTCGCTATCACAGAAGGGGATCTTGGCCAGCATGCTTTGGTGTCTTCAGCCAGATCTGCCTCCACACACCGGAGGGTGACAGGGAGGGGTGTATGGAAAGCCAAATGGCTCCCTAATGGGTCAACAAAAGCGTTGCTGATTCTACTGTATATACACACACAAAAATAGCAACACAAACTGCAAATCTTTTAGCCAAAAGGTAACACTCAGGTACTTTATGTACTCTGTGTTTTTGCTAATAAAAAATTCACAATAAAATAAAACAGAAACCAAAACTTGGAACAAATAAAATCATCTAGTTTTGCTAGCTGAGCTGTTTAGAAATTCTGATTTGAAACCTGCGTAAAGGTCTCTAAACAAACAATGCTTAGTTTCTTGTTTTACTAGCAGTACCACCCCAGAACAGTAGATGTCTCCTCTCTGGCATTTCAACACCCTCCTCAAATCTTATTATTGTGCTAAACAAGAGACTTCAGACACTGGGTGCGAGCAGACGATATGAATTTATTATTTTCTGTTTCCTAACCTAAAGGCCAGAGGATCTCAATCCATATTCATGAACGCGGTCTGTTCCAGCTCCAAACACACCTGCATCAGGTAACCTGTGTCAACAGGTGCGTGTTGCGATATGGAACAGAATAAAACGACCAACAGAACGAGCTTTACATGAACAGAAATGTCTGCAGTTCTACGCTAGAAAAGCATCCAACAAAGAGCAGCTTCACCATCCGGCACTGAATCAGCAGAGCGATCCGTCATCGAATCATCCATCACTGTCCGATCAATCTAATCCGTCTGATCTATCGCTGTCGGCCGGAGATCGCGTCGAGATGTGCTCTTGCATTCCTCAGCATTTCCATGTACATCCTGTAGTTCTCACTGCAGAAGGAGAGGAGAATAAAGAGGCAGAGAGACGTCGACGTCAAGGAAAACCCGAACACAGTTTATTTAGCTTTAAAAGTAACTGTGGGAGGATTTC